>NC_079450.1:36698702-36998702 GCF_903798145.1 Danio aesculapii | reverse complement strand
ATGACAACCACAGCAGATGCTCAGGATACGACCTGGTCCAGGATTTTGGAAACCTTATAGGGATCATCTTGGGATCATCTTGCCGTTGGTCTTGGATCGAATCAGTGGCGCTACATAGTCTCTGAGGGCCTTGGGATGAGTATCCCAAGGTGGAAATAGAGAATAAAGCGAATAATTAGCGCAGCTGCTGTTCATAGTGTATATAAACGAGATGCGTGGGGCACATTCATGTATCATACTGCTAAGTGATGCACTGAGTGTATGATTTACTAAAAAGATAGGTCTTTAATCTAGTTTTGAACTGCAAGAGTGTGTCTGAGCCTCGGATGTTATCAGGAAGGCTATTCCAGAGTTTAGGAGCCATAAATGAGAAGGCTCGATCCCCTTTACGTGACTTTGCTCTTCGAGGTACTACCAGAAGTCCTGAGTTTTGACATCTTAATGAGCGCGTCGGATTGTAGCGAGACAGAAGGTTGGTTAGATAAACAGGAGCTAGATTATTTAAAGCTTTATAGGTAAGAAGCAATACTTTAAAATCAATACCAAACTTAACAGGCAGCCAGTGTAAGGAGGATAAAATTGGAGTGACATGATATTTCATATATATAATCATATTTTCTAGACCTGGTAAGAACTCTGGAATTTAAGCGATTTATGAAGATACTGTGGTCAATGGTGTCAAATGCGAGATTGAGTAAAACTAATAGCGATATGCACTCTTGGTCGGCAGCTAAGAGTAAATCGTTGGTTATTTTCACTAATGCAGTTTCTGTACTGTGATGAGTTCTGAAACCTTCAAAAATATTGTTCGTCTGCAGAAAGGAGCATAATTGGGCAGAAACTACTTTTTCTAGTATTTTAGACATAAATATTAGCTAAGTTGCTGGGATCCAGTTGTGGTTTTTTAATAATAGGCTTAATAACAGCTAGCTTGCAAGGATTTGGAACATGACCTAAAGATATAGAAGAGTTGATAATGTTAAAAAGAGGTTCTCCTATAACAGGTAGCAATTCTTTCAATAATTTTGTTGGAACTGGGTCCAACATACACGTAGCTGGTTTAGAACTATTTATAATTTTGTCTAGCTCTTCCTGTTTTGTGATTTTAAAGCACTGTAGGTTATTTAGATTCAGTGGAGTGTTTACTGGATCTGAAGTATAAGGCGGTGCAGAAAGTTTAACATCTATTTTCTGTCTAAAGTTTTCTATTTTATCACTGAAAAAATTCATAAAGTCATCACTACTAATCTGCGGCGGAATATTTTGTTCCAAAGTTGACTGATTATTTGTTAATTTAGCAATGGTGTTAAATAAGAATCTAGGATTGTTATGATTATTTTTTATCAGTTTGAGGAGGTGCTTAGCCCTGGCAGATTTTAGAGCCCTCCTATAGCTGGACAAACTGTCTTTGTATGCAATTCAAAGTAATTCAAAGTAATTCCAATTCCAATTCCAAAGCCCTGGCAATTCAGTAATTCCAATAGTTTTTTCCATTTACGTTCCAGGGCACGGGTTGCTGTTTTGAGAGCATGACTATTATACCATGGTGTAGTTTTATTCTCTCTAGCCTTTTTTAATTTAATGGGTGCATTTATTACTAGTATTTAGTTTGCTAGTAAAGATGCAGTATGGCATCCATACTGCTGGTTAATACATCAAGGTTATTAGCGTTTCGAAATAGAGAAAGATCAGGTAAATTATTTGTAAATTCATCTTTGGTAGACGGAACGATAGTTCTACTAGGGCGATATATCGTAGCGGATCTGCTAATTTCAGGTAAACACAGCTTATATAGTAAGAGGTTGTGGTCTGTAATATCATCACTTTGTGGTATAATGTCTACATCAATGACCTCAATTCCATAAGACAGAATTAGATCTAATGTATGCTTTAAGCGGACCAACAACATTTTGCTTTATCCCAAGTGAATGTAGAAAATCTATAAACGCGAACCCTACTGTATCGTTATAAACATCCATATGGATGTTAAAGTCTCCTACAATTAGTATTTTATCAGTTTTAACTAGTAGGTCAATAATAAAATCAGAAAACTCTTTTAGAAAATTGACATAGGGTCCTGGGGGTCTATATATGGTGATTAAAGCGAGAGATAACATAGGTTTTTGCATATGATCCGAAAGCATGACATTAAATGCTAATAATTCAAAGGAG
Organism: Danio aesculapii; assembly: GCF_903798145.1. NCBI lineage: Eukaryota > Metazoa > Chordata > Actinopteri > Cypriniformes > Danionidae > Danio > Danio aesculapii. The sequence continues at coordinate 36,996,530 of NC_079450.1, read as the reverse complement.
TTAAACATAAGTCCGTTTCTCTGATTAACATTAAGAATATCACTAAAGATTGATGCAACTCGACCACCACGACCAGTTTGACGAGCCTCATGTTTATATAAGAATCCTGGAGGAGTTGCCTCATTTAAGCTAATATAGTCATTTTGTTTCAGCCAGGTTTCAGTGAGACAGAGTGCATTAAGTTTGTTATCTGTTATTATTTCATTTATGATAAGTGTTTTAGGTGCTAGTGACCTGATGTTTAGGAGACCAAGCTTTGGGGAATTTGTATTTTCACTTTTTAGCGGTTTTTCTGGTTTGATTCTTAATAGATTTTTTCTAGAGCACACAGTATGTTTATTTCTTTATCTAATAATACGAGGAACAGACACAGCCTCTATGGGGTTAGCCAGATATGCATTACTGTCATTTAAGTGGGACGAACAAGAGTCGATATGGCTAAAATTTGAATTTTGTGAATTTTCACTTACTAGTCAGACAGAACGAAGCGTGCTGGAGAGTTTGTAAAAAAATATATTTTTTAAATTAAAAATAGCTTTTATTCTAGCTGAAATCGAACAAATAAGACTTTCTCCAGAAGAAAAAAATATTACCAGACAAAATTTCCTTTCTCTGTTAAATATCATTTGGGAAATATTTGAAAAAAGAAGAAAGAAAAAAAATCAAAGGGGCGCTAATAATTCTGACTTCAACTGTTATTTGAAAATCTGCATAGTCAAGCACATAAAAAACAGGAACATTTATATATAAACAGGCATTATACATTTCAGCCTAAGTTGTTGTCTCAGTGGCTTTAAAATCAGGATAATTGTAGAATAAAATGTTGTGCATGCTGACTGACGTGTAGTTTGACACACTCCGACTCCGACTGTCATTGTCAGTCTTTGTGTGGTCACAGATTTATTAACACTCACTCTAAATCTCCCTGTTTAAACAGACCCAGAAATGCATGTGTTTGTGTAAACAGTGTAATTTCACTCAGCTAATGGATACTGGCAGTCTGTATTCTGGCACTAGTTTAATAAGCTGTTCCAGACAAAAAAAAAAAAAAAAAAGAGATGATAAATCCTTTCAGACCACATGAGCTCTGCTTATCTATTCGCCTATTGTCATTAGAAACAAAACTGAAAATCTAAAGTGTCAAAATAATCTCATTTGTTCTTGCTGTGTTATCTGACATGGCAACACAGTAATAGTGTTTTTCCATTTGAATAGCACACAGTTTAAACATCTCTTTCACAGCACAGCTGTGTATGTCTGGATTGATTTCATTATGTATCAGCAAAAGCTGATGAGTCAGTATGAAGCTATTCAAACATGTTGTGAACAAGTATAACTGTACATGTTACTGGAGTGTGTTGATTTAAAAAAGTACACTCTACAGCAAAGCTCTCAAATCCGTCCACTAGAGGGAGCGACACACACATTCTGAACTTTGCTTTTTTAAAGTAAAAGAGTGTGTAATATGAGTCTCAATAAATAGTCTGGGATACATTCCCATGCAAAGAATCCAATCGAAATACAGAGAACAAAAAAGGGCAATTATTGTTAATAATTTGTGTAAGTGTTTATGTGTGTAGCCTATGTACTGGAGAGTCTGCATGAGAGCTGACCCTGGCAAAGGATATTGGCATGGTACCATTTACATGAATGGCATCTTTCCATTTTACAGCATTGTGGGAGCCTTTTCTTTTAGATTTCTTTATTTCAGCAGAATTTTCCCTCTGTAGTCAGCAGGTCAGCAAGTTTAATAATGACCTAAATACATTCACAGAGTTTCTGTATTCACTTTTCAAATGCCAAATGAGGCATTGTTTTAATTTGTTAAAGATTGCAGCAGCAGTTTTATAATTGTAACAAATTTAATAGTCTAGGGAAGAAATAAGTGGAAACCAGCAATAAATGAAAAAAAATTGAATGCCAAAATAAATCCAAATCAAAAGGAAAGGACATGGGAATGACAGTACATATAAGAAAAGAAATAGTCCTTTACAGGTGGTCAATATAATATATTAATTGATTAAATATACATAAATGGTATTATATATTGTAATATATATCGTTATCATGATATGAGATTATCACATCAACTCCCTTACATAAAACACACAAAACAACAACATAAAATGTCACAGGCTCTCTACTCAAACCCTAAAGGCTGATTTATACTTCTGCGTCAAGCGCACACGTATGCTCCAACTCAGCCTATGCGTGGTCACAGACCCCTCGTCGTGGCCATGGCTGACGCACACCTCTGACAAAATGTAGCTACACATTGCAACGACGCGTAGCACAAGCTCTGGGATTGGTCGGCTTGGTAGCGCTGATGAGTTTTGTTAGGGGTGAGAGCCGTTCAAGCCCGATAGAGCGAGTGTTTACAAGTGTGGAGTCCTGTGCAGGAGCTCTAGATAAAAACTCTTGTTTTGTGTTTACCTTATGATTAAAGTTGTTGCACGTCCGCTGATTCCCTTCTCAAAATGAGCAGGTTTAAGCCACTTGTACATTAGGGTAGCATTCAGAAAAAGCAAAACACCAGCGAAGAAACTCGACATAGAGGAACATAAGCACCTACTGCCAGCTAGCGTTATACAGAAGTATAAACCAGGCATAACCCTTCAAGCCCCATGAGGACGACAACACCAAGCACCAGGAGGTAAGGACAGATGAGGTGAGAGAAAGCAGACGTAAGGAAATAATTGAGGCGTTCTGCGTTTTCAGGGTCTGGTTCCTTGAATAATTGCCATTTGTTCCTCTTCTAGTGGCCAGGCCATGTGGTGATAATACTGAACACCCTTGAATATAAGCTCCTCCACCTTCTTGTTGTTAAATGACGTTCAGAGGATTCCAGGTATAGCAGCAAGCACTCTGTTTCTGTACTTCCAATTAAAACAGAATTTTGAGTTGGGGCAGGGCTTTCTATTCCTTTATGGCAAACTAACTGTAAAAAAGGGTATTAATATGAGGTTTCTATGGAAGCCCTCAGGTTGATGTTAACAGAAGGACTGACACTTCAAATGCGGAAGCAAATGCTCAGACTTTCATTGAAGATTACCAAAGCAAACAAATATTTTCAGTGCATTAACGTTAAGAATAACAATGTAAACAAGCACAGCAAACATTATAACATTGTTTTTTTTTTTTCTACACAAACTTTAAGTACACGGTTGGGGTAAAAACAATGGAACCTTATGGAATGAATCCACAAATCATAACACCAAATTTATGTTTGTGTGCATGTGTTGGATGGGTTAAATGCGGAGCATAAAACATGGGACACATGGTGTTCTGAGTATAGGAAACCATGACCAGGTTGTAGAATGTCTATTGTGGACTATCAAAATCAAGTGTTTCCAATGTTTTGTCAAATATATTAAAATTGATAGCAGACACGTAACAATGTTGGCACAGACATAGATATCTACAATTACAATGTGCACTACGAGACTAAACATAATTTTTAAATACGACAAATTTCACAGTTCACACTTTAACCTAAATAGTAAATAATCATAACCTAAATAGCCAGCTCTGTCACATTTTAGGTTCCACTTGAAAACATTTCTGTTGTGTTCCGTGCTATTTGAAAATGTTGTGAGAAAAAGCAGAGAAATTTCATACATTGTATTGTGAGAAAATGCAGTGTGTTTTATTAAAAATGTGTTTGCATTGTGAGGATTTGCAGCACGTGTGCTGTCGAACGGATGAATATCTTTTCTTAATTTGCTGGAGTTTTTTTTTTTTTGCCATTGCATGTGTTTTCCTAAAAGCATAAAGCATGAAACACATGGTGTGCTGAGTATAGGAAACCATATGACCAGGTTGTAGAATGTCTAAAGTGGACTATCAAAATCAAGTGTTTCCAATGTTTTGTCAAACATATTAAAATTGATAGCAGACACACAACAATGTTGGCAGAGCCATAGATATCTACAATTACATTGTGCACTACGAGACTAAACATAATTTTCACAGTTTCACACTGCAGCCTAAAGACAATGTTTTCACACGTATCCACTTTTGTACTTGCAGTACAAAAACCCCCTCTCAGTGAATAGAACGCCAAAATGGAGAGAAAACTATAAATGTAGATGTAACCCATGATCCTCTTATTTGCATAAGCCTTAGCTATCCCCAAAGCAAACAGATTGGTCCTCGCAGACTGCAGAGCTTTGACTAGGTGCCTAATGACTGGAGAGGTTGACTCAGGGCTCTGTGCAGTGTATAGCAGGATTGTGCGGGTGAGATCACAGTGTGAGTAGTTGGCACAGCGCTAGAAATAAGCCCTGCACATCTGCAAGACACCACTCTGTGGAGATTTTCTGCTGCAAGGAAAACAAGCAGACATATTTATATACACACCTGCTTTACTATTACCTCACCACCTCTGCAAGGGCTGGAGGTCACACCTGCTGGTGTGGATGCTTTTCACTGGAAAGTCTCTTGTAAATTTGTGCTTTCAGCATATTGTGCAGAATAAACATCTAAATTATGCAAACAAGGGAGTTTAATCTAAGCTGCAATCTATAGCTGCACAACCTTGATTGCCCTTAAGAAAAAAAAGTCATTTTATGAAGCATATTTAAAGCAGCATCATGTAAGTTCCCTTTCCAAGGCGGCTGGGTTTTCTTCAAGTCGGCCACCTGTGCCCTAGGGAGGACGATGGCCGCACAGTGGTCTGGAAATGCCACCCTTGGCTTACCCTGGCAGATATGAGGCGGCCCGACAAAGTACACTTTATTGGCGCACCCATATCCCAGGCAGACCTACTCGGTGAGTCCTCAGTGGTGAGAGATCAGCCGTGCAAAGGTCATCTGTCGGTGGGCTAGGAAAACTGCTCCCCCTCAGGACCTGTCCGTGCTAGGTTTTCCTTGCCAAGAGCGCTCTTCCCGCAGCTCTAAAACGCTCCGCTGTCACAGTCTGTTCCACTGGCCGCTTGGAGAGGATGAGAATTGTTCTTTCCCCTGGCCAGCCCCCCCCACACCCATCCCCTGAGCAGAGCTTCTATTATCTTGGGTTGGAGCTGGACGTGGTCTCCATCACAGTGCACTTCACTGAGAGCACAGTGCTGCCCTCTCCTATCAATGCAGCAGTTACAGTGGTCCCACTGAAATTTTTCAGAGGCTCCTAGGGCATATGACATTTGTAGTCAATTTGTGTGTAGTCAAATTTATTGAGAGGTGCTCATTGAGAGGACTTCTATTTCTTGCAGCTTAACAACAGAAAATGATCACCTCAGGTACACCTCATGTGCTTTATTCAGTGTTAAATGCTAACAATGTGAGTTTGAATGCCAATTTACATGACATGTTTTGCCATATACTGAATGCAGCAGCAGATAGTTCACCTCAGATCATAAAAATAAAATAAACTGTTTGAAATTGAACTTTAGAACCAACACATATCAGTGATTCAGTATCTACATGTAACAATGTTACGTTACTGCATTGATTCTGAATCATCTACATGTAATAATTGGTTAAAAGAACCAAAACAAAGACAGTCGTTCCAGCACGTAGGTCACATTTTCAAAGGAGAATAACTGACTTCTGCATTGTTTTTCAGATAAACAAGATTGTTCACTTAGCATGTTTCTTAAATATCTGCAAAAGTATTATGATATTTTTATGCTTTAAAAGAGTCAAATATTTACTTACAGCACCTTCACTTAATTCGTTTTTGGACAAAATAAAAAAAAAATTGTGCAAAACCCTGAATTTTTCTTAAAGTGACTGAACCTTTTAATTAGTAATTACCCTGAGATGTTTGTCTGCTAGTCTGTAATTTTATTTTGTACACAGACATATTCTTCTGTCACTGTAGGGAAATAGCAATCCTATTATATTATTTTCAGCCATATACTTAACACTCCATATTATAATCATCTGGCCCTTATAAATATAACAAACTGTTGAAAGGATGTGTTGCAACAGCATGAGTTGTTTCTGATTTTCTTAGAAATGCATTTTCTGATCAGCAATTCAAGCCAGTTTAATGGACTAACCGAAAGTAATTATTCAAACATTTCATTTGACGCACATTGTGTAAAAAATATACATCTGTTTATATTTTGCTGAAGTACACCTCTTTTCACCAGCTTTATTCTTAAGATTCTACATACCCCATTATATATAGTGGCAAATGGGTTTATAAGAGCTGTATACAAAAGCCCTGTATGTGTTTACCTCTGGATGTCAACGTTAGATGAATAACTTCCTGTGTGCGACTGCAGTTGAACCACCCAGATCGAGTCCAAGCCACTTTACCAACGTCATGTCTTGGCTTGAATTGGATGTATACGGTGACCCAGTAACAGGCCAGTTCTGGTGGAGCACAATGGAAAGTGTGTCAGATGAGTTTCACAGTCTTGCTGATGTGATATTGAGCCTGAAATAAGGTGTCCAAGTAGAGCTGTTTGGATTAAGCCGCTCTCTAATGTTTCTCTTTCTCTCTCACACCCTCATCTTGCTCACTTTTATACTTGCTTTTCTCTCATGTTTCATTACATACATCATTCTAAAGTGCTTCAATATGGACAAGTGCTGGATTTTAATGCTTTTTATATTATCTTCTTAATCTTGGATTTTCTGATTGCATTCTGCTAGGTATTTGACTGTAAGATATGTGTGTAAGAACAAAAAAGGGTCCCACTTTATATTAAGTGGCCTTAACTAATATGTACTTACACATGAATTAATAGTTTGTTACAATGTACTTATTTTGTAAATACATGTATTTACTGTGTATTTATGCTTGGTTAAACACCTATATGTAATTACATCTGTAATTAACTTCTGTAATAACATTTGTAAATACAATGTTGACCATCCCTTACACCTTAACCCACCCATAAACCTACCCATACCACCAAAAATGTTCATAACCCTACCCCTATCCCAACTCAAGAGCACCACAAGTGTTCTCAAATGCATTATGAACACAGTACGTACATTGTATTTACTTTTTGATGCAAGTACATGGTAGTTAAGGACACTTAATATAAAGTGGGACCCAAAAAGGTCAAGTAAATGATCTGGTAGCATTGGTCCAGCATGAAAGGCTGAAATTAGGTTATTGTCTATAATATGTTTATATTAGTATATCTTCCCTTGAGAGGTGCACATTTTCAGATTAGAGTTTGTATAGTGCTTTTATAAATACACAGCATTGTTCCAAAGTAGCTTTAGAGGAAATAGTAAAATAAAGAATATAAAAGGAAAAGAAAATCGTTATACAGCACTATTACCTCCACGGTGATCAAGCCAAAGGCAACAATGGCAGAGGAAAAGCTCCCTGGGATATTTTAGACACACTATTTTTGTCTGTTTTGATAGTCTCTGTATTATATTATGTGATTTTGATCTGCATGTGTGCATTTGATCATGCAAGATATCATCAAGTATGCTGAAGTAGCTACTGATATGTATGATCGTAAATATGATCATAAAGCAAACCTTGAGGAAACATTTTGATAAAATTGTTTCCCAAAGCTCAACAGTTCTTTCAGTCAATGCATAATTGCACTAGCCTCATTGTCTCTCATTTTACCATGTTTAAAAGTGATGAATGGAAAAGCTTCTGTGCCCCTATTGGTCAACATCACAGACATAACAGAAACTGTAGTGGACAAATAGGTTGATGATGGTCAGTGTTAGGGGTAACACGTTATAAGTGACGTGCGTTACGTAATAATATAACTTTTCCACTGTAACGTAATATAACGCATTACTTTAAAAAACAGGTAATATATTTGAGTTACTTTAATTTAATGTAACACGAGTTACTTTTTACCTTGCTTGATTGGCTTTAAAAAACACATTGCGGAATAAAAATGACCTTAGTCAGGTTGAATCACACATTCAATGAGAGAGCATGCTGCGAGGGAACAGACAGTCGACTCGCACTCATCACCATCATCAGGTCTATTTTTCACAGCAGATGAGTCAGTGTACTGTTCTAGTAACTGAATATCAAAGGATATAGGTTTATTTCGAGTCAGAAGGGATATCTGGTATGTTAGCACTTACTGAAGAAGCAAACTGTTTGATCACAACTCAACATTTCAATTTGATGAACTGGTTCACTTAGAAGATCCGGTTAAAACAAACGATTCATTCGCAAATTACCCCATCATCACTACAGACAGTCAGAATGGCAGGCCGGAGACTTAGATTTTTACAATGGATTCTTGCTATTTTCAACTCATTGATGAAAAGAAGTGGATTGTTGTTAAGTGTAGATTATGTGTAAGTAAAAGTCTTGACAACTGCAAGAAACACAAAATCAAATAAAAGCTGGATGTGAAGCACTACACCCGCACCCCACCTCCAGCTAAACATGAAATAATTGACATCATTTCATGTTTAGCTCTGGGTTCAGAAAGCTCTCGAAATATTATTTTATCCTACATTTTTAAAAGGAAAAACTTTTTTACATTACATTCAAACATTTTTAAAAGTTTTATTTTTGTCACCACATACTATAGTTTCTTATCACATCATAACCAATCAAATGCTCTCTAATATCTGTGATGCCCCGCCCCCTTCAAGACGCTTCTCGTTTGCTTTTCATCTGATGCACTTGAGCTCAAGCACTCTCACTGGCAGAGCTGTGATAAAACAAAACACTATTGGCTGTTTTTTAAAAAGGGGAGGGGCTACTCTGTCCCACCCTCTCTTTGTGTTTCGGTTGAGATTAGGTCAAACATTAAATAAAAATGCATATTTTTGTCAGGGTTCTGCCACTCTGGTCTTGTAAATTCTTGTTTTGGTGGCAGAGTCCGGACACTAGCTCTGTTTTGTCTTGTCCTGAAGTGCTCGGCTCGAGTTTTCTTGGGTCGGGCACTTGTTTTGTCATTGTCTGGGTGCGCGTCATCAAAGGTGCGCGCGGACCGTGCGCGCTCCCGCTTGACGCGGGCGCGCGGGGTCTGCGCGTCCTTGGGACGCGCGCTCTTGTACTCGTGTTTGTGTTGTTTCGTCAGCATCGCGCTGTTTCATTCTCAGCGTCTCCGTCTTGTTGGTTTCGGTTTTGGTTGGCGCTGAGATGAGACATGCGCGTTGCATTTATGTGAGCGCACGGTAAGGTGTTCACTTATCGTGTGCTCGTGTCTTGCGTCTGTTGTCAAAGCACGTGGCTCTGTGTTTACATGGGTCGCGTGCTTTTGTTGTGTGCTTTGTGTCTTGTCATACGAACACGCGGTTAATGAGTTCTCTCATTGGCTGCGTGTTCTAGTCTTGTTTAATGTGAGCACCTGGCTTGTGTTGTCTCCTTGTGTCAGGTGCTCTCCCGTCTATTGTCTAGTCCCACCCTCCTTGTTAACCCATTATTAGTTAATTATGTTCATCTGTTTGTGTATTAATTCACTCCTGCTTATATTCTCCTCATGTCTGCTGTCCTGGGCCAGTTCGTCATTGTATGATTGTCTCATCGTGGTACCTTGTCGAGTCTGTTCACCTCCTGATCCCTGCCAGCCTGCCCCGTCTAGTTTGGTTTGTTTGTTTATTTGTTTTGTTAATGTTTTCCCCCTCGGGGTAGTTTGTTTTGCCTTTTATTTTTAATTTATTATTAATAAAACCTATTATTTCTGCACTTGAGTCCTCGCTCCCTTTTTCCTCTACACCGATCGTGACAATTTTAAAGCACTTCACAGGACCTTTAAAGAGGGATGTCAATGTTGGCTCATTCGCTGTATGAATATGATCAGTTAGTCGTGGTAACATTTGTTGCTTTTCTGTGACCTGTTTCAACTTCAAGGCTTCAACTTTAACTTGATTTTTAAGTATGATAACAATATTCCAAGATGAAATTACTACTTAAGTTTAAAGCTGCAACTGAATGCAGCTCATTTGTGTTGTGTGCAGTGTATAAAGAACTTATAAAATCATAATCCAAACCAAATCAGCATTGACAAAAAATAATTTGTCTTAATCTTTAATGAAAATATACAAAACAGTACAACTTTCTTTATGTGCTGTAATCTGAAATCCTTACAGATCATTTTAATCAGCAGACTGCAAATGAAAAATTATGTTTACTTTATAAAGAATTTCTTAAGATTATTTATCTATGGACATGTCAAATAAATACATGTGCACGAGGCCAAGAGTAAATATATCCTCTCTGTGGACTGATTTCAGAAGACTTCATTTTATTATATATTGTACTCAAGACCAGTGCTTTGATTACAATAATCTGTAATTCCATCACTTTTCATTTGTGCTACAATGAAACACTTTACATTGTGACAAACGAAAGGCAGATCCTAGTGGATGTCCATAATTCCACAGTAACTATCCTAGAACAATCAGAGATGTCTGATAGCGCACCGTCTAGTGTTTCATATATTTCTTGAGACGCAAAAGCCATGGACATGATTTATATAGCCACTTATTTGATTATTTCTCCATTCACAGAATATAGCGCTATGGGAATAAAGCAGTGTTCATGATGTATGTTTGACTCACACAGCTCACCTGCAAGTGATTTGCTTTGGCATCATGATTTAGCCTTGCATTTTAAAGTAATCCCAGGTAATTTCTATCACTCATGCATGATTATAGCTTTTGTGTACATTAAAAAGGAGCTACAGTAACATAATTTAAAGGAAGCCTGGTTATTAAAGTTTGAATGGGTATATGTAAGGTAAATTTTATATATATATATATATATATATATATATATATATATATATATATATATATATATATATATTTATTTATTTTACAGTTCAGTTTTAGCGATCTTCATATTGACAATTGTATTCTCTTCGTAGTGTACTTTGAAAACACTTATGCTGTTTTGACGAAATCATGACAAAAGCTATAGGTGACCAATTATTTAAAAGCAGAATTTTGGCTAAGTTACGTCTCCAAAGCTTGCTGGTTTGAGCCTCGGCTGGGTCAGTTGGCATTTTTGTGTAGAGTTTGCATGTTCTCCCCGTGTTCGTGTGGGTTATCGTATGATTATCATGCCATCGACTCGCTTCAATTCGATATCTTGGTGCATTGACGATGCTTTCCATACACAGTTTTATATTTTCACAGCAATTTTTGTGTTAAAAAGTCTAAATAAATGTATATTTATATACTATTTGTAATACATTTTTGTCCTTTAATACAAACAAGTCATATATAAACTGTACCTTTAAACAACACGAGCATTTATAGCAAGTAAACAAATATAAATATTCCACTCGCTTTCTGAGCGTTGTCTAGCCAGTTCTTTCTTACACCCCTTTGATTGGTCACGCGCTCAACAGAAAAGGCTGCGATTGGCTCTTACACGCTGGCGCTCTTCACAAATGAGTGACACTGATAAACGGCAGCGGCGATCACAGCTGATCCATGATAGATGCGGTGGAGAAAACTCTGCAGACTCGCGCTCGTGTCTGGAGAGGACTGTAACAGCCGAGAGGAGAGGAAAAGTCATGCCAGCAGGTCAAATGGGCCACAGTGAGAGAGAGAGAAATGGAGTTTACTTTCATTCTCTCAGTCGCAGTGAAATAGGGGCTTCTGCTGTTCAGTGTTAGTAAAAGACTGATCCTGGAAACACACACACACAGTGAAATTGTGCAGAGTTTCTGCGTTTTGAAGTAGTTTAAACACTAGTGTAAACACTCGTGCTCGCCTCCCTCGCCAAAGTAAGCTACGGCGACAAAGTGCATGAAATAAATGACGTCAATACATAATGACCGATTGTGATTATCACTGAACCGGTACTGAATTGTCTGCATCTGCATCGCGGTGCACAGAAGAGACTTTTGACACCCCTAGTATGGAATAGTGTATGTGTGTGAATGACATTGTATGGGTGTTTCCCAATGATGGGTTGCAGCTGGAAGGGCATCTGCTGCATTAAACATATGCTAGATTAGTTGGTGGTTCATTCCACTGTGGCGACCCCAGATTAATAAAAGGACTAAGCCGAAAAGAAAATGAATGAATGAATAACGTGGTTCAAATGATGGATCTGCGACAGAGAAACTACAGTTCTGGGAAACACTCGTTACTACATCGTTCTTTTCCTAAACGATGCATCGTACTATGATCGTTCAGCCACAAGTTATATCATTGTTTGGCAAACGCAGTCCTGACTGTGTTCAGCTGAAAGAATAAAGTCATATACACAAAGAATAGACTGAGGGTGAATAAATTATGGGGTAATTACAATTTTGGGGTAAAATATTCCTTTAGGTAAATAACACGTGTCTTGTTAGAATTTATATGATAACAAACAGAGCAGAGATAACAAGGTACTTTATTGAATTGAGTACTATAAAATAAAACCTTATTTTTTAATGACTGTATTATTTAAATTTAAAAGTTACACTTTGTTTTTTATGCACTATTTACTTAAACACAGAATAAATCTTATCAGTGCTGCAATAACTCATAGTCAACAGAAAGTAAAACAAAACCTTATGCTCAAGATTGCAAAGCATAACATATCAAAACAAACAGTGCTAACTATTTAAAAGTACCTCAAGTCTGTGGTGGTCTTTGCAGTTGTAAGGGGTCCACCCGCAGGAGAAATAAAAACCACAACCAAGGACTTGCAGTGATAATATTGATGTTATTGCATCACACTTCTTGGCACCCAGAGTTTCTCTTTGTCATTCACTTTCTTTTCGCTCATTTCTTTTCGTCTCCCTTAAATTTGTGTCTTATGGCTCTTGTTAAACTTCACCACATGTGCACAAGTGTCCCTGTCTGAATGTAGGAGAAGGGCGTTTTTCATTATGTGTGCATTGTGCGTTCTCATACTCTTTGTTGTTGACTCTGCCCTCTCTCATGTCTAATGCAGAACAGGCACCTGGCTTCCCCTGGGCAAATCAATACTCTGCACACAGAGTTTCTCATGATGCAAGACCATTAATTAAAAGTTCTGATCAAATAATTGTGCTTGAATGCTTTTTATGAACTCTATAAAATAATTGATCACACGTGTTGAGATATTACTCTGCCGCTCCTGGCTCCTCTGTTGGTGACATCACTATCATTTCCTTCTTTGTGGTCCTGCGGATCTGATAAATAGTCTCTAGACAGATGGGTTTTATCTCATTTACACTAAATTACAATTACAAGAACAGTCCATGTAGAGGTTTTGTGGGTCAAAGTCAAGTATTGAAACAATAATAGTGTAATACGGATTTTATTTGTACATTAATTATTGTTTTCATTGATTTATTGGTTGGTTGGTTGGTTGATTGTTTGATAGATAGATAGATAGATAGATAGACAGACAGACAGACAGACAGACAGACAGACAGACAGACAGACAGACAGTCAGACAGATTGATTAATTGACTCAATGACTGACTGAATGACATATTGACTGTTGGTTGGTTTGTTAGTTGATTGATTGATTGATTGATTTATTTATTTATTAATTGACTGACTGATCGAATAGTTGATTGAGTGATTGATTGGTTGATTAATTTTTTGATTGGTTGGCTGGTTGATTGATTGATTGAATGTTTGGCTGACTAATTGGTTAGTTGTTGATAGATAGATTGATAAACTGACTGAATGAATAACAGATTGATTGATTGATTGATTGATTGATTGATTGATTGATTGATTGATTGATTGACTGCTGGTTGGTTTGTTAGTTGATTGATTGGTTGATTGATTGATTTATCAAATAGGCATTTGATTGATTGATTGATTGATTGATTGGCTGGTTGATAGATTTATTGATTGATAGAATGATTGACTGAATAATTGGTTAGTTGTTGATTGGTTGATTGAATGATTGATTACTGACTGAATGAATAACTGTTTGATTGATTGATTGATTGATTGATTGATTAGCTGGTTGATTGATTTATTGAATGATTGACTGACTAATTGGTTGGTTTTTGATTGACTGAATTAATGACAGATTGATTGATTGATTGACTGTTGGTTGGTTTGTTAGTCGATTGATTGATTGATTCATTCATTGATTTATTGATTGAATAGTTGGTTGGTTAATTGGTTGGCTGGTTAATTAGTTGGCTGATTGATTGAGTAACTGATTAACTGACTAAATAAATGGCATTCATTCATTGGTTAGTTGGTTGGTATTCCTGAGCAAAAACAATGACTACATTTTTATCAGGATTTCCAGAAGACATCCACTAAAGGGTAATTTAAAGTATACTTACACAAGTCTATCTGAACAGTGGGGTGGGCACAGTTCGCTTGGGTGCGAGCACAAAAGTGAAGATGCAACGTCACTTTTATGGGTCTGTTTCCTATTGATTTATTACTCATTCTTGCTTTTGATAACCTCAAACTGTCATAGTTTATCAAAGATGATTCACTTCAGCTGCCAACTTCAGCAAACCTCCTAATACGTGCAGCATGATTATTTTCATGATAATTTATGAATGACAAAAGTGGTAGATCTATTCAGCAAAAGATTCAGCTGTGTGTCACTGCATCCCAAACAACTCAAAGTAATGCAAAACAATATAACTAAAGCAATCTGCATTGTGCTGAGTGAGAGTTCTTCTCTTAATGTTAAACTGAACAGTCGCATCATTTATGATGTAAGCGTGCTTGGGCTTTGTTCAAGGCAACTGTGCCTATAGTGTGAGTACACCCTTAGTGTATCAACAGTTTATGTGCCAAAAGTCTTGTCAGGATTATTCAATGAATCATTTAATGACATATAAAAATACTTTAAGGATTTAAGGATCACTGTCCAACCCCAAAATATTGATTAATTGTCATTTTACATCTTTATGCATAACAGTTACCACTAACATCAGAGCACTAGGTTTAATTCATTTGTCAGCAAGATGTTTTCAATTATTTTTTCAATAATTTTCCTTTGGCCTATTCTCTATTTCAGAGGTCGCCACAGCGGAATGAATCGCCAACTATCCAGGCATATGTTTTACTCAGCGGATGCCCTTCCAGCCACAACCCAGTACTGGGAAACACCCATACACACACATTCGCACACACATTTTTTACATATCATTTTTGTATATCTGTTGCACTAACATTTTTTAATTATATTACATTTTACCGCCAATTAATATTCTATGTGTCTGTTGGAGACACAAAATGATGCATCTTTTCTTTGACTGTCATTGCTCTGAAGTATATTAGTTTATATATCAATCCACACACTCATTAGAATACTCTTATTTTATAATCACGATACTTTATATTTATTTTATTTTATTTCTGCTTTAAAATTTATTTTGGTATTTTACTTTGGTGGAATAATTGAACATCACTCAATCAAAAAAAAAAAAAAAAAAAGGAAGAAAGGAACTAACTAAAAATCGAATTAATTGCTCGTCTCCTTTTAAAAAAAGATGCGGCTCCAGTTTGTGTTGATTGTCCTGTCTCTACAGATTTGGTAAGTAAACGATCAGTGTCTTTGTTTGTTTATTCAGATGGCAAAGTTAGTTTGTATTGTCAGCAGTACTCAGTGTTTAAAAACGGACCTTAGTCAAAAGATTTCTAAGTTACCGAGAAACTTTTTTTATCTCATCCACCGTGCGGTATCAAACGCATAAAAAAATACACACTTCTGGCAGTTCCTCGAATCAAATATATCATTTGTCATGAGGGGCATGAATGAAATTTCTGAATGAAAGTGTCAAACTGCAATTAAAGTCCACCATTTAATAATTTGCCAAATAATTTGATTACTGATGTCCATGTAAACACAGTCACTGTCTTTCTCCCCTGCGTCTGTGTGTTTGTTTTGCCTCTGTGAAAATCAGCGCGTGCCCAAATCGAAACTCCTATTTTTATGCGAGTTTTTATGCACCTTCCCTCTTTCCCTCCTCCGACACTCCCCCCTAAACAGAGCTGGACACGGCCACTTTCCTGCCTTTTTAAACTAGAGGTGTAAAAACACCCTGCTGAAACAGGAGGGTTTCATGGCCCTTTAAACTTTAATAGTTGTGAAATGTCATATGGTGTTCCATATCTCCTCTAAATCAAATCAAAATGTAACAATAAAAATATTACTTTACTTGATGTGTATACCACATTTTGACCGTTATTAAAAATAGGTCTGTCACAATAATGAATATATCAACTTATCGCACAACAAGTGTACATGTCCTCAATGATTTTTGGCGATGCAATATATATCGCCCATATATAAAAAAACTGTTCTAACCACATTTTAGCTGATTGCGCAGCCTCTCTATCTCTTTCTCCTGATGACTGAAAATAGATCTGTTAATTTTTTCTAGTTCTTTTTACCTTGGACATTTATGTTAACATTTATTATAATTATTTATTTGTTTATGTTATCCATTTTCACATTCTGATTCTAATTTATAATATCATTTATCGCAATAGATTTTGTTGCTTTATATCGTACCACCAAAAATAGATATTGTGCCAGGCCTTGTTAGAAATGATAAACTAAAATGCAGATAAACAAGATAGCATAATTTAGTTGCACAAAAGATCCTTGTTTTTGTTTATTTGTTCGTGTGATTGTTTGTTTGTTTTGGTGTAAACATAACAAGCTGTGACCTCTGTGAGAGGAAACGTCCAGGACACAACTTCTCTCCATGCAGCCTCTGCCAACAATGCATCTTCTGTACGCCAGCATATGATGGCCAAACAGGGGTGGAAAGCAGCAGTTTAAGTTTGCTTTCTCCAGCAGCTCCAGTCCCACAAACAGAGAGGCAGTGTGTGACCCCTGTTATACAGGACAGGCTGTACACAGTTACCTCATGCTCAACTAGACGAAGCTGAACAGGAAATGAGACTGTGACCATTTGAAGTGGTTCAATGTGTCACAAAATAGCTCATCATTTTGACATCATTTCAATTTGAATGACTTACTGATATACAATTTGTTGAATCCATCAAGCATGTTTTGTAAAATATATTGTAAGCAACAGTTATAATGGACAGCAAAAAACAAAACAAAACAGCTGAACTTCAAATTAAAATATAGAGTAAATGTTTTTGATCAGACATACCCTTTAGGGAAAAAAGGTAATTACAATGACAACCACAAATTAACCATAGATTTACTACTGTACATTAAACATGGATGAATCATATTGTACTAAAACGGCAGTTATGCAATTAATAATCAATGTCAAAAACATGGTACTGTACTGTAAAGTACTGTACACTTTTACTATAAACCATGGTAAGATTTTGTAAAGGAAACTTTGATGCTGGCTTTGATAATCCCCACAAGCACATTTTAAAAGCTTGATGCTTAAAAGTTCTGTAGCAAATTTATTTTAGCATGTTTTAGCTGTTTTTAACATGTTTTCAAGCTGCTAACAAAATTTAGCATGCCGCTAGCATTTAGCAAATTGCAAGTAAATTCTCACATTTTCAATTATGTTTCATCTTTTTATCATGTTTTGAAGAATACATTAGCATGGCTAGCATGTTGTTTTATTGTGCCATTGAAATGTTCTCACTCATTGCTATGTTTTATCAAGTTGTGACTTTTATTACCGTGTTGATAACATAGTACGCTAATATTAAATGTCCCGTAAAGTGCTTTGAAATGTGCATTTTAATTCATCATTTGATGTAATCTCAACTGAAACACAAAGAGAGGGTGGGGCATGGAGTAGCCCCTCCTCTTTAATTTTTTTTTTTTTAATCACCGCTGTACCAGTGACAGTGGTTGAGCTAAGTACATCAAATGAAACGCAAACAAGAAGCATCTTGAAGAGGGCGGGGCATGTCAGATACCAGAGAGCATTTGATTATGATGTGATGAGAAACGTAACGTGAATAAAACCGTTGATCCATTTTGGTGGAAGTAACTACAAGCTTACAATGTTTCCATCAGTTTTATATCTTCTAAACACAAATTTTGCAACTGTTTTTGGACCACACTAGCTTAGAGATATCTTAAAAACAAACAATACAAACGTCTAAAAAACGTTATATTAATTTCATGGCATCTTTAAAAATGATAAAGCTTTAAAATTAAAAAATTTAAAAAAAACCATCACAGACATTCAAATGGTTTCAGAAACAAATACCATTAAAACATATCTGTCATAGCTGTCATCTTTTAACCATTAAGACCAGTACAGTTTAATGGTTTTAGTGTGTTTTGGGGGATATTACGTTAGGATTTTTTTCTTTCGGCTAGGGAAGTCTAACCTGAATTTGGTTACAGTCAAAAATTTTGGTCTTAGAAAAAGAATAAAAAAATTTTACGGTTAAATAGCACGGCTGTGTGTTGGCTTGAGAAACCAAATTGGTGAATTAAGTGATTTGAACCAGTTTGGAACAAACTTCAGCTAAATGTGCAGCAGGAGATGCTGTTATTGGGTTACTCAGACCATTAATCAGAGAGAGTTTTCAGAGACTGTTGCTGTGAGACTGTACAGTGCTGGTTATACCTCAGCAAACATGTGAGCATATATGCGTGTGTATGTGCAAACAGCAGAAATAATTGGATCTCTGTTCCTTCATCTGGCTCTGACCTTCTCCACCCTTTGCTAATGACATGTCTGAAAAACTACCTCATGTTCAGATGATTTTGAAATCACTTCAAAGGAAAAATTTGATGAACATTTGAACTTGAAAAAAAAAAACTCCCACTGACACTTTTCTTAATATTTTCTTCAAAGAAAATAATAAGTCTGGAAGTGAAAATTAAATTAGCATTAACGTTCTTGCCGGTATTGTGAAATATTTACTGCTCATTTTTTTCATAGAAAATTGGGTTGTTTCATAACAAAGAATGAAAGTGAAACATCTTGTCCTTTCTCTAAAATGACATAAGAAATGTTTTATTTAACTATAATGTGTGTTTTTGGTAGTCTTGTTGTCATGTCTTTTATTGTGTAGTTTAGCTTTGTCTTCCTGTTTCCTGCCAAGTGTTTCTTTGTTCTTGTGTCAGGATTTCACTGGTTTCTTTAGTAGTGTTGACGATTAGCTACACTGTTAACATTTTTCGCAAATTACACATTATTTAACTGTAATATGAACTGTATTTTACTGTAGAGCAGTTATGTGGAATGTTATTGTATTTTGAAGTTCCACTACTATATTTTGGTAAATATTTACAATACTGTAAATATACAGCAAGATAAATGGTCCTACAAAGTGCTTAATTTGAAAATTGTGAGATCCCAGAACAGATCGGAGTAACGGATCAGGCATGTAACCAGAGGAGGCAGAGGTGTGGAGAGGTGGAGAAAGTGAAGAGAGGTAGGTTGGTGGGTATTGGTGGGGACGAGTAGTTGCTGCAAATAGGGGGGGGAGGGGTCATGGGCGAAGAGGGTTGGGGAGTCGCAGAAGAAAGTGAAGAGCAGGTGTGCATGTGATGAGGAGGATTGGTAAAATTAGGTGCCGGATCAGATTTCAGAGGATCCGGAATCCGGCTTGTTTCAGAACAAATTAAGCCCTGGTCCTACATTTAAATGCAAATACAGTTTTTTTTTTTTTTTGCTGTAATTTGTTAGCAGTGTAGCTACATAAGTAGCTCAAATACTAATTAACCTACATTTATTAGTAGCTTAACAGTAGCTGATGATTAAGTGTAGCTACTTTTTCTTAGCAAGTAGCGTAGCTTGACTACTGCTACTTCTCATTTGGTGAAGATGCAACAGTCTTAAGCAGCACATTATTGTCTTACAAGATCACATACTACACTTGTGTATTGCAGTAATGAGCTATATGCCCAGCTAGCTTTTTTCAGCCAATGATAAACCTCCGGTGAAAGTTTTATGTGGTGATTTTCAATTTCATAAGGTTCCTTTTACAGCATCAATGGTGTAATGTAATTCAAATATATTCAGTAAAATAGACTTAAGCATTCATTTGGTTGTTAAAGCTTGAAAAGAGACAAAAGATCATTTAAACGCAGGCACCGTCTTTAGCAGCAGGCAAGCGCAGAAATTCCATTGAAACATTTCCATTGTAAAATTAATTTCCATATTTTAAAGGCATGGCGGTGGAAAAATCTTATTTAATGCAGTGCTTCTTGTTTGGTCTGATACCCACTTTATATCGTCTTTTAGCCAGGCAGTTAAGATCGCTGATTTTTTTTTAATAAATCAGATCTTAAATTTTTGTATGGGATGACAATTACCCGGAAGCCCTTGGGCTGTCTGTTTGAAATTAAAAGTCTGTGTGCATATACCCCATTGGTAAATCACACATCTAATGGTTTATTTGATTAGTATATTAGATAGTTTATTCAATTCGTTTATTAGATAGTTTATGTATTACTGTTGTTTTGTAAATAATATTTTGCAAGTAACAACAGTTAAAATTCAATCCATAACGTATTCTAAGAGTTGGCAATTAACCTAAAGTGTAAACTTCAATAACCTGAAGTATATTTTGTTTTGATAAATCTTCTTACCACAATGAAACCATACAGTATGATAAGTGCTTAATCTAAATTAATTATTTTGTAATTTGTAAGGACAGTATCAAAAAACAACAAAAAAACAGCATTACCAATGCACTTCAAGGTACTCATCAGATATATATTTTTTCTCCCCACGACAGACATCGTATCTCCAGTCAAAGTTCTGTCTGCGTTCTCACAACATCTGTTTTTAATTTACCACTTGCCAAACATGCTTTTAGCTTGCATTAGACTGGCACTATTGTATATGCATGGAGAGAGAAGCCTACAAGCGTGTGTTCAGTGTATAATGTAATAGAAATATGATTATTTATGAACAGTGAATCAGTTCTCAAAATGTGGATTGCTGTTAGATGTTTTGAGAAATGACAAATAGTTTGAAGAAGAATTTTCTAAATGTTAATATAACAATGTAGCTTTTAAAATTATTCATTCATTCATTTTCTTTTCGGCTTAGTCCCTTTATTAATTTGGGGTCTCCACAGCGGAATGAACTGCCAACTTATCCAGCATATGTTTTACGCAGCGGATGCCCTTCCAGTTGCAACCAATCACTGGGAAACATCCATACACACTTATTAACACACATACACAACAGACTTAGCTTACCTAATTCACCTATACCACATGTCTTTGGACTGTGGGAGAAACCGGAGCATCCGGAGGAAACCTACGCGAACATGGGGTGAACATGCAAACTCCACACAGAAATGGCAACTGACCCAGCAGAGGCTCAAAACAGCAACCTTCTTGCTGTGAGGTGATTGTGCTACTCACTGCACCACTGTGACACCGTTAAAATTATTCTTCTAATTGAATTATATTAATATCTTTTTATTGCTGTGATTAAACAAATTTATAAATCTCATCCTTTTACAAACTTCCTGCTAAACTTTATTAATTAATTAACGGTTAGTTAGTTAGTTAGTTAGTTAGTTAGCAATCATGACCCTTACATTCCTAAATGACAATAAAACTTACAAACACTGTAAATGATGAAACATTCCATTTATTTAGATAAGTGAAAGCACAAGAGTACAAGTTTAAACAAGAAGGTAACATGCAGAAATATATAAACCTCCCCACTCTTCCTAAAAAAAGAAGAAAAATAATAATTATTATTTTCTCACATTAGGTGGACTTTGTTTCATTTTTGTTTTACTTTTAATCGAAAGTAATAGTTGTTTTACCTCCCAAAAAGGTGCCAAAAAAATAAAAAATGTGGAATTAAAAAATAAAACATAGCACAACGTTAGCATTTCATAATACATGACTACATAGTACAAATTAAAGATCTGGAGTTCAGGATCCAGAAAGATTGCCTTATTTTCTTACTTTGCTTTTGTTTTTCTGGTAACTTCTATACATTGAATACACCAGTTTAAAGAGACCGCAGGGAAGTTGTTTATTCAACCTGTTTATTCGGCCTGTATGCTTTGTTAACAATAACAAAAAAGTTACATAACTGATTAGTTGTACAAATATACAGTTGAAATCAGAATTTTTAGCCCCCCTGTTTATTTTTTTTTCTTCCCACATTTCTAAACATAATAGTTTTCATAACTCATTTCTAATAACTGATTTTCCAAGGCACTTCTATACAGCTTAAATTTTATGAATTTGGGAAATATTAAAAAAAATAATAATAATTCATAGGGGGCCAATAATTCTGACTTCAACTGTATGTTGATATTGTTTTCTATATTTTATTTGCTTATTTTGCTGTTGGACTTTGTGTAACATTTTCAATATTGTGTAATGAGCATTTAGTATACTCCACTTGAAGAGGGTTCTCTTTTTTCCATTGCAGTTAATCAAGATGTAAATTATCCATGCTCATTGCTACATCTTGGAGCTGTGCCTTCTTCCTTAAATCCCTTTGGCTCATGACACAAAACCTCACTGTGATGCTAGAAAGCTTTGGGAGTGCCTATTAAATCATGTGTTTTGAGTTTCAAAAGCTCCTCTCAAACGTGTGAAGGAGACTGTGGCGTGTGTAAGTACGTGAACAGATGTTGCACAAATGACTTGATAATTTCTGTAATACGAAGCACAATGCCGCATGGATTTGACAGCCAGACCCGCACCCACACCCTATCCCATATGACTGAACAATACAGCTATCACATCTAGTGAACACAGCGGGGTTAGTCATGTACTGTTCCAGTTGCAAGATGTTCCCTGGTTTATGCTGCATCTTGAGACACACATAAAAAGTGTCAGTTAACATCAAAATTAAACTACTAAACACATGAAACAAATTTACAGCCTTTTTAATCCTCAGTCAAATAAATTGTACCACCCATCATTCACAAAATTACATATGCACCATATATATATAAATAAATAAATAAATAAATAAATAAATAAATAAATAAATAAATATATATATATATATATATATATATATATATATATATATATATATATATATATATATATATATACACACACACACACACACACACACACACACACATCAATATGGTTGTATATAAGCACTGTTGTGATTCTGCATATGTAAGAAGCAGTGCTGATATATGCTGATATAGCCATATCACAGTGCTAGAAGTGTGGTATTGTGTTAATAGACCATTTCGATGTGGTGATGCCATTGGCCCATGAACATTTCCTGCTTGTTGTCAAACTATTTTAATAACTGTTACAAGAGGCAATTCAATCTTATCTCGACACTATAAAACAGTTGTCATAACGTTATTTATCAATATGTGGACCTGTTAGGATTCTTGGAAGCTATGGAAAATAAAACCGGCAATATGTTTGGACCATTGTTATTATTTACATCCCTCAAAATCGTCTATTAAACAGTTCAGTGGCACAAGTGTGTAAATAAAAAGAAACAACCACAGTGTCTAAAAGGTGCCACAGAATGCATTAATACAATATATTTAATTGATCTCTGATACCTAAATAAAATGTATTTGACTTACGTACTGTAAGTGCAAACATTCTCCAGAAATGGTTTTACAGGTCCCTTTCCAATCCTGGAAATATCCGTAATATGATATGATATTTAGAAGAGTCATTAATATTATTGAGTTGTTATGCTCAAATAATCATACTTCAGTTGTCAACAAATATTTTAACATCAGTGACATTGGATTCAATTTTCACTTTTGTAGATTAGAGTTCTTGTGTGTCTGCCAGATGAGACAAAGAAGATACTGAAGAAACTTGTAACCATTGACTTCTATGGTTTTTGTTTTTCCTACTAGAGAAGTCAATAATTAAAGGTTTCCAACATTGTTCATAGAATCTTTTTTTGTGCACACAACAGCAACAAAAACAACAACAATTAAACTCGATTGGAACAAGTGATTGAAAGTGAAATAATTTCGATTTTTTTTTGGTGAGGAGCTATCTCATAAAGGAGGTTCAGTCATCACCTGACTGAATGAACTCTGCTGGATTTTCATACCATGTTGATCGGTTACCGTTACCATGTTGGCAGCGTTATTAATATTGCTTATGACCCCCATTAGCTTGGATGCCTGCATCAATACATCTCTGCAATGACTCAAATAACTTAATATAGTCATCTGGAATGGCAAAAGAAAGCGTTCTTGCAGGACTCTCAGAGTTCATCAAGATTCATTGGATTCATCTCCAATGCCTCCTCTATCATCTTACCCAAGACATGCTCAATAATGTTCATTTCTGGTAACTGGGCTGGCCAATCCTGCAGCACCTTGACCTTTTTTGATTTCAGAAACTTTGATGTGGAGGCTGAAGTATGAGAAAGAGTGCTATCCTGCTGAAGAATTTGCTCTCTCCTGTGGTTTGTAATGTAAAGGGCAGCACAAATGTCCTAATATCTCAGGGTGTTGGGTGTTGCACACCCAAATTTCATGCTTCAAACTTGACTGATTTCTGTGAGAATCTTGGGTCCATGCATGTTCCAATAGTCCTGCAGTATTTGTGATGATTGGGATGCAGTTCAACAGATGATTCATCGGAAACCCACTTTTCCAAATGATCAACTGTCAAGTTATTATTTGTTGCTTTTACAACTGGGATCGATGGCATGTTGTTGAGATGATGTTTTAATATCTTTAACCTTGATGACGAAAAATCTGAACTGTGAATGGTTGCTTCACATGTCAGTCAGACAGCCTCTGTATAGTCCATTGCCAATGGAAGCGAGACCTAACCCCGCCCCTAACCCTACCCATCACAGTGATGTCACTAGCTTCATTGAGTGCATTGTATCTGATATTGCATGTCTGAGATATGCAGTCTCAGCTTGCATATCCAAGTCTGCATCCAGATACTATTGATGGAAGCTACAAAGTGTCTGGATATTTTGCTGCAATTTTGGCTATGCGATAGAACAAAACAGTTGAATGTATTAAGAGCATATAACAAGTATTAATTGTTATTATTGCTAAAAATGTGAATACTACATGCTTTTGGACCATTATATTAGCACTCTTGGCCAAACAGATTCAAAAGCTGAGCTTCCAGTTTTCCCTTGAAATGTAAGATGAGAATATTTCCCATATGACTCAAGTGTCAAAATTGCTAAAGACTAAAAATTATCTGATATTTTTAGTGCAGAAATCCTGAGCTGGGAATGTAGCATTTTCCTTTTATTTATTCACAACCTTTGACGCGAGTTGGCTTGCAAATGCTGCAGTCTCATTCACATCTATTCGTCATCTGATGTTTGAAAAAGCCAGCTCGTTTTAATCATCAGGCTCAGGGGAG
This sequence comes from Danio aesculapii, assembly GCF_903798145.1. NCBI lineage: Eukaryota > Metazoa > Chordata > Actinopteri > Cypriniformes > Danionidae > Danio > Danio aesculapii. Next base: position 36,971,471 of record NC_079450.1, on the reverse strand, counting down.
ACCCAACAGCAATCTGTGCTGTAAAGAGACCATTTGTTTTCTTCGTTTATGAGAATTCAAGCTGGCATGATTTCTTCACAAACACACTCGCTTTTTTGGGGGTTTCTTTCTCCTTCTTCTTCTGCTCTTTTGTTGGATCTAAAACTTGGACTGTTTGTGGCATCTGGCATTGAGCTGAATTAAAAGACTTCAGTTAAAAGTGGATGAATAAAATATAGACAGTGAAGCATCCATACTCTTCACAACAAATCTGGCATTGTTTCTAAAAAAAAATTGTTAAGTGAACATCAAGCCCACATTTGCCAACATGACATTTTTATTGTCACGTCCCTTTTGGGAAAAAAGCCTGACAGTGTATCATGAGATTTACATATGAAAATAACATTTTAAATGTGAGGTTTTGGAACATTTCCATATTGGAAAAGATTGATCACTTTTTTACATGAAAATGTTCCAAAAACACACTATCATGCATGTTCCATCTTTGTTTCACATGTGATTGACAAGTGAATGTCATATTGTGTTTCCTCTTAGGCATAGGTCTCAAACTCAATTCCTGGAGGACCACAGCTCTGCACAGTTTTGCTCCTACCCTGATCAAACACAGCTGAAGGTGTTCATGACATATTTGAACACCTTGATTATTTGGATCAGCTGTGTTTGATTAGGGTTGGAGCAAAACTGTTCAGAGCTGCAGCCCTACATGAATTTAGTTTGAGACCTAAAGGTGCAGTCACACCGGGCTTTGTGTGTGCAAATTTTGTCGTGCGGCGCTGCGAAAAGTGGCGGGATTAAACAAGATGATTAGACATTTAAAAAAGCGAGCGATTGCTCCATGCTTTAAATTTCTGTCCAGAGAGGTCCTGTTTTGATCCTCGATTGGTCTCACGCAGTCAAGTGATGCAATTTTGCAGGTCAGAGTTCACCAAGCTTGAACTCTGCACCGCAGCGACATGCAAAACTTGACGCATGACCCTGCGTTTCCGGTCTGACGCATTCACGTGCGTATGAATGGAAGTCTATGGGAAGAAAAGAAAAGTGTGACCGCAGCTTAAGGCATATTTTAAAGCAGTTTATTAAAAAAAAAAAAAAACACAATATATTGCATGAATTAAGTAAATCAAAGTAATAATGCCTTTGTTAATGGTTACTTTTATTTCCGATGAGCAAAGTCCCATTCAAATGAGTAAAGCATTGACGTTGTATACATTAAATATTGTTGAACAAATCTAAAATATTGAAAAAAAAAAACAATCAAGTATTGCAATTCATTAAAACAAACATTAAACAGCTGAAATAAGTTTTTACAGTCTCCAAAAGCAGCCTATAATCAATGTGAAGCAACTTTTATTCATAAAGATACTCAATCGAAATGTAAAATAGTAAATTTTTTTATGCACTGGATCAGCGATTTCCATTACAGAATGATGGGTTAATAATAATAATAATAATAATAATAATAATAATAAAAAAAACTATCCCAAGGGGGAAAACATCAACAAAAATAAAACTTGACTGGGCAGGATACGGCATATGACAAACTGGCACAGAATAGCAGACAAGAGGAGACTATAAAGAGAAAGAATTAAACAAACAGGTGAACTGATTACACTAATAATGGTTTAACAAGGAGTGTGGGACTAGACAATAGACAGGAGAGCACATTACACGAAGAAACAACAAACCATGTGCTCACATCAAATGGCACTAGAACACACAGCCAATGAGGGAACTTATGTAAATGCGTGTCCACATGAAACAACACTAAAGCACACGGCACATGTAAACATGAACCATGCGCTAAACACAAAACTAACAGAAGACTGAACGCACAAATAGGCTATAATTAAAACACTTACAATGCACTCACACATGCAATGTGCATGTTCCATCCCAGCATCAACCAAAACAGAGTCCAGCTAGACAGACACTGAGAATGAAACTGCACGCTGCAGACAGAACAAACACCAGGACGAGAGTGCGCATCCAGAGCACACCCGGACTTTGCACGCCCACATCTAGCAGGAGTGCACATACAATCCTGGCACCTGTATATTGGTTTTCATAAAACTGATTGCTTAACAGCACATTAATAATTTTATCCTTCGAATAAAACACCCAGAATAGCGCTTAAAAACTCTAAATTTGTAGTCAATTAATGATGTCTATCTATACTTAAGAATTCTAGCCAATTAATTAATTCTATTTCAAATCAAATTAGTAATTTACATAGATCTTAAGGTAGCACTGCTTAATTTATTCTTGTGTTCACAAAGCCACAGCGTAGGTCTTCAATTCAATTAACAAAAGGTGACAAGAAACCAATAGTTTTGTTTCTGCCATTATTTCCTTATACAAAACAGCAGTTTATTCAAGTACACTATTAGCATACATTTGAACTAAAAAAAAAAAAAAAGGAAAAAAAAAAAGAAAGCATGCTTCAATTCAAGTACTGTGTGTGCACATGGATGGCTTAAAATTGATGGACTCCAAATTCTAAGCCAAGAGTGCCATACTTGGCCACATCATACATTTTATTCCCTTTACAAACTAATCGTTTACGTTTCACAAAAGTGAGCCACTAGAATATGCATTAGTTCACGTGCACAAATGAAAACCTTAATTGTTGACTCTGTACTGAAAGTTTACTAGTGTTACGCTTACATTGTGGCAGGAAGAGGAAACAAACAATTAATTACAGTGTCCAGAAGGTAAATTAATTGAAAAGGTAAGTAGTACTTGGGATAAAGTCTTCTGGATGGGGAGTAGGGTGTTCTTCGTGGTGTGGTGAGTGAAGTCGGGTGAGGGTTGTGGATGTCATGATCAGTTGTTTGAGTCTGAGAGAGGAAGAGAAGCAGTGGTGTCTTCTGTTTATATTCTCTCCCTCTCCTTGGCTGCTGGTGATGATTCCTGATGAGGTGATTGCAGGTGATGGTGATTAAAGCTCTCTGGCAACATTGGAGAGGAGTACTCGCCACAGTTATAGTTAAAACTATACTTTTAGGCCAAAATTTTGTCCCTAGTGTTCTTCAAGTAGTACCCTTACAAGTATACCACTAGTACAGATGTTAGTATAATTAATTCATGAAATATGCTTAAATTTATACTTTAACATTGCTTAAGTGTACTTCAGAAAATTAACTTTAAAGTATACTTCTCTATGATAAGGATTACTGCAAAACTATATGAGGCGTTGTGGGTTTCTGCCACATTTGAATCAGGACTTTTTTTTGTTTTTACACTCAACCAAACTTTAAACCGTTTTCAACTATTTCTGAAAGTGGTCCAAAGCAGACAATCTCAGAATACTTTACGGCCATTTACACAACAATGTTTTTAGCCAAAAATGGGAAACTTTCTGCGTTTTGCCTGTTTGTTTACATGAGAACATTTTTGGAAATATAGCTTTTAGAACTAGTTCAACCAGGAAGACATAATGTTGCGTCACTTATCATAATCAGTTCCAATCAATACGCTTATTTCACACGGCTGACATTTTTAAAATACAAAAGCAAGGCTGCGGTGGGAAGAAACCTGGAAGTATAGGATCAGCACTGTAAACATTGCAACAACATGCTGTGGACTACAAACCTCCAGATGTTTTTGCAGCGATTTCAAAACACAGATACGGTGTAATCATCACTTTAATATCCTTCTATTAGGTTTGATTTTAACAATTAAAAGCATATTAGACATTAAACAAAATCACAATCTCTTAAAGAGTTTCCTCTTAGGCTTCAGTACATGGCACCAGGTAAACACCATGGGGGTGCTTCCCTGCTTCAGCCCATGTAACTTGGTGAGCGATTAAAAAAATGCAGTCATCTGTAGCACACCCTCGTGTTGTCTGTATTAGTGTTGCCCTGGTACTTAAGTTTAGAAAATGTCAATTTCCTGCTAACATTTAAGCACCGCTGAGCGCATTTGTAAACACAGCTGATTCACCATAGTATTCACCAGTGCTCAACAGGATTGACTGTGATTGGCCGTGAAGGTCATCAGTTCACCACTCTTCACCTTCATGGCCAATCACAATCAATTTTGTTGAGCACTGGTGAATGCTATGGCAAATCAGCGGTGTTGTGTTCAAAAGCGCTTAAATGTTAGTGGGAAATTACCACATTTTTTGTTTCAGTACCAAAGTTCAGTATCATGACAAGTCTAATATAGTGAAAGAATTAGTTAACTAACTTGAGTTTGATAAATGGTATCTAAACCATGTGTTTGGAAAAGATGACATTAGAAATTGCCATTTCCCCTAACTTAGCTGAAAGTGAGGTCTGATTTCCCTTTTTATTTTCACTTTCCATTCAGAATGGACCTTTAGGTTATTTGGAAGGTGGTGAAATGACAAATTTGTATCGCTTTCTCTTTGCTGTTAACATATACAACCAGGTACATAACATTCCTGTGTGACTCAGGTGATACTTTGGGTTTCTTCCCACCACAGCCTCGATTTAGCTTTTTAAATGGCAGCCGCATGAAATCAGTCTATAGCCACAAGACTCAAGGAATATACAAGCTGTTCGTTCATTTAATTTATTTGGTTGCAGATACAGATGTTCACCCACGATCCTCCCTACCACCAACAGGTTGGCCCTGTCCAGGGGGTTAAGCTCCGCCCCCACCTTTGTCCTTGGCAGCCATAGCTGGATCTACAAACATTCGATTCAATGGATGATGGTCTTCGCCAAAGAAATACTGTTTTGTTAAATCATACTTTTTGTCCAACGATACTCATGAAATAAACGTAAGTCAATATCATATTTATCACCCTGGTCTTTTTTGGTAGAACTAAAAAAGCATAAATCTGAAAACAGGTTAGAAAGTGGAAGTTTTTTTAAAATCACGCCGTTGTCATGTTCGTCTAAACACCCCAAAATGAGTGGTTGAAAACGATGCCATTGCCTGCATAGTACGTGTGGACAGAGGGGTTAATTAAAGGCAAGTTTGAAGAAACACACAGCAATGACAGAGTATGTGGTAGTGTTGTTGATGCTCAAGTGTTTGCTAACGCTTCATCAACAAAGTGTGGATTTACTTCACATAACAGCCAACAGTGGAGACACATCATACAGACACAGCAAATTCTTTATAAACATCATAACATGTATTGTTTACTAAAAGACTGAAAGTGCCAAATACTGGCCTGGCATGCATTTTTGGCTGTTTTGTGGATGTGTAAACACAGGTCATTTTGAAAAAGTTGTCAATTAATTGTGAAACTTCAAAATCAGTTTTTGGCTACATCGTTATCATGTAAACATACCTTAGACTCTACATTGTGCATCATCCACATGTGAACATATTGACAAAAATTAACACAAGGGGCACTATTTTAACGATCTAGGCGCAAAGTCTAAAGTGCAGGGTGCAAAAGCATTAAGGGTGTGTCTGAATCCACTTTTGCTATTGTAAGTATGGAAAAATACGCTCTGCGCTGTGGCGCATGGTCCAACAGGGTTGTGCTTATTCTCTTAATGAGTTAGAAGTGGGTTTGAGAATTAACCAGAACCAGAGTCTCGTCTCCCATTCCCTTTAAGAGTCAGTTGCTTGCACCATGGCGAATTTGCTATTTACATGGCGAACTTTGTAAGTGGAAAAACTGAATGCTTCACCCGCGAAAAAACAGCGGTTAAACAGACCATCTGCAGAGAGAGGATAAAGAATAAACCTCCTCCAATAAGTCTATACTTTCACTTTCTCTTTTTTGTGAATAATGAAACGATGTTGTACGCACTCCACTGAAGACATCCATTAGCCTAAATAATTAATTTTGTTTGTTAAGCAAAAAGATTTGTTTCAAAATTAAAAATTCAGTTCTAATTTCCAGCAAAAAGGAATAAATGAACAATAATAACAAAGTGTGGTAAAAAAACTGAGTTTATCCAAACACACGTCCTGTGCCCCATATGGTCCGAAATCTGAGTGGTGGACAAATCTAAGCTTGTTTTTAATAAAACAAATATAAATATGCATATAATAAATATTAGGGCAATGCAATTGCGCAGTAGGTAGTGCTGTCGCCTCACAGTAAGGTTCGAGCCTCGGCTGGGTCAGTTGGAATTTCTGTGTGGAGTTTGCATGTTCTCCCTGCATTCGCGTGGGTTTCCTCCGGGTGCTCCGGTTTCCCCCACAGTCCAAAGACATGTGGTACAGGTTAATTTGGTAGGCTAAATTGTCCGTAGTGTATGTGTGTGAATGAGTGTGTATGTGTTTCCCAGTGATGGGTTGCAGCTGGAAGGGCATCCGCTGCATAAAACAAATGCTGGATGAGTTGGCGGTTCATTCCGCTGTGGTGACCCCAGATTAATAAAGGGACTAAGCTGAAAAGAAAATGAATGAATGAATAAATACTACTGATACTACTACTAATAATAACATTATACAAAAAAGGTTAAACTGAAAAAAGCCACCGAGATGAAGAACGCATATAGACAGTGGTTTTTATATTTATGTAGAAAGTAATAATTTTTTATAATATTTTAATCCTTTTATTTTTTTTTTCATTTGTAAAGATATTTGCATATTGCTGTACATCCTGTGTGTTTTAAGCAATGTTTAAATGAGGGGCACAACTAACGTGCTCTGCGCTGGACTTTAGACCTGCTTTCAGCTGGTCTATTGCACAGTTTTTTGTCTATTTTAGTTCCTGAAAATATCAACGTGCTAACAATGCAACTTAACACACCTCTTTTCTAGACCGGAACACCCCTGAGTCCACAAAGTGGTGCAAATGGGTTTGCTATTTAAACAACGTGGCGAAAAACGGGAAAATTAAGGTTGCGCTGGTCTGAAAATAGCAACATGTCAGGGCAAACACATCTTGCGCCTTATGGCACTGGGTGTATGATAGGGCCCAACATGTAAATAAATTCTATCAATACAATATAATAATTTTTTACTCTGAATAAGTTTAAAAAAGATTTCAAATGAGCACCCAAACTGAACAGTGACATTAAGACATGCTCGGCACAAATAAATGCATGATTCACAAGTTCACTTTGACCTGGTTTGCTCTCGGTGGAATATTTTTATTGCTCATACGAGACTGTGATTCAAGGAAGTGCTCACTCACTACATCTGGACTATTTATGTACAAAACGCCAGTATCTCTTCTCTAGAGTCATTTTCAGAGCACAAGCAGAGCTCATCTCTTCTCATTCACACAGGGAAGCGGAGTATGATGGATGAGGCTGTCAGACCCTGCTGTTAGAGGTTAATAAACGCAAAATTAAACATTTGATTCAAAGACATCGTTTGCTCTTCATAAGCTACTCTGGCAAGAGACTCACGCTGTGCAAATCATACTTTATCATTACTTTTTACTGTTTTGCGGTCTTAAAATTCATCCTTTTTTAGAGAAATTCCCCCTCAAACAAAGCTTGGTCCAAGTGATACACTTGTCTGGCTCTAAGATCCGGAAAAGAGAGTTTGCTGTTAAGTTTGCTGTGTTGGGTACTTTTCTGTCTGCTGTGTGAATGTGATTGTGAGTAGTTGAGTGGGTTTTACGGCACCTCCCTTCTTTAGCTCTGATATGCAAGACGTTTTATTGGATGAAGAAACAAAAGAGACTTTGCCTGCCAAATGGACCTAAATAACTGAGGACTAAACAGATTCGGACTAGAAAAATAAAACAAAAGAAACAAGAAAATGAAACTTAACTGCAGGTTTTGGTTGCATTTGAACCATAAGCACTGAAACAAAAAAGTATTTTGAAATGTTAGGAACGCGGCTGAACTATCATAGTACGATGCATCATTTGGGAAAAGAACAATGTAGTCACGAGTGTTTCCCAAATCCCCTAGTTTCTCTGTGGCAGATCCATCATTTGAACCATGTTAGTTATATTGTAAAACTCCCATAATGATGCTCTAAACAGGGTGGAGTAACTACTTATTTAGAGAAGAACCCCATCATTTCCTTGTGCAAATTAAATTGTTTTACATGCACACGCATTTAAAAAAAAACTTCCAATATTAGTTTTGGTAGAAACCATGCACTCGTTTTCAATATTAATTGAAATATGTAACTGGCACATTTAGGGCCTATGTTTTCTTTACAAATATTAAGAACATTACACATTCTATTCTGAAACATAAAATCACTTACAAAAGCCAACACAGATTCTAATATCACATATAGCCTAAATCACATGAACAAATAAATTATGAGGTGATTTATTAAGAAATGAAATTTAAAGGGCACCTATGGTGAAAAATCTACTTTTCAAGCTGTTTGGACAGACATATGTGTAGGTATAGTGTATAGATCGTCATATTGGGGTGATATAAACACACCCAATCCTTTTTTTTCAATTCAACAACATAAAAACAGTGGACCAATTGGAGCGGTTTTCAGACCAACCGCAACTTGACGTAGGAGGGCGGTCCCACCGCCCACCGAATCGATTGACAGCTGCGCATATTAACATGTCCCAGTAGTCATGCGTATAATCATATCAACAAGACCAGACGTGCGCAAAACAACCGGGAATAAAGGTTTTTTTTCAGTTCGCTAGGATCATCAATCATCATCAAATGTGATCAAGAGTAAGTTTCACGTGTTTAAAATGTTTTAAAACAGAGAACGTGTGTAATGAGCGATTTACTTCCTCAGCACAGCCACGTGTCAGAACAATTATGAAAGAAGACGCTTCAAACCCGGTTTGAGGATGTTAAATCAGGTTTATTTTGTACATTAACATAACAGATATCCATACAGCAGTGGAGATTAACCTGTATCCTGTCACATTTGCGTGCAAAAAGAGTGCAAAGCTAAACGCAACGCACGTGTGTGTGTGCGCACGCGTGAACTTTGTAACGACATTGCGTGTGACTCATCCATGCAACTGCAAAACAAATACTCATTGGTAAAGTTCTTACTGTAGTATTTAAAACGCTACGTGAGATCTTCTTCCTTTAAGTCTGTCTGTTGTCTAACACAGCCGAGGGAGGAGATTAAGGTATGCAGAAAGGCACGTATAAACGGTGGGCGGGGAGGACTAGTCTTAAAGGTACAGTACAGCAAAACAGCCCCCTAGTGCAAAAATGTATAAAATAGAATCTTGTAAAAGGTAAAATGAAAATTCTGATGGGTGTTTTGAGCTGAAACTTTACAGACACATTCTGGAGACGCAAAACACTTATATTAAATCTGAAAAAAGGGGTAACCTAGGTGCCCTTCAATATTTATTATTTATTAGGAAATGAAAAAAAAATCCACTTTAATAATAATATTAATAATAATATTAATGATGATGATGATTATTATTCTTATTAAGTAGGATATTGTTTATTTATTTTTTGAAAAGTCTACTTTTAAAATTTGACACATGCAAACCACTGCAGAAATGTTCTAACCAACAGGCCCATGTCATATACAGTATATGACATGGGCCTGTTATACATATGGGCCTGTTATACATATACAGGCTAAATTTCTTAATAAATAACCTACTATAAAATAAAAGCATTAACGTATGTTATGTTTTTTTGTTTTCACAAGCTTTGGAGCAATGACTGTAAAAAAATACTAGCTTTGGAGACATAACATAAATTCTGCTCGGCTGTGTTCAAAATGACACCAATGTTTTCAAAGTGCACTGCGAAGGGAGCGGAATTATAAACATGAAGGTTGCTAAAGCTGAACTGTAAAATTACTTTGAAAGCAAATTACACATAAGAGAGATTACTTTTTTTAATAATTCCAAGTTTAAATGTTAGAATGTTATAAACGAATAGGGCATAGGGGGATAACTGGGAATAGAACACAGCCAGGAACTATGTTTCTAACTACTGCTCCAAAGGTGTAGTTGCAAGTGCACAAATTTGCGACGCGGTTTGCAAATGTTCGTTGGAACGACGGATTTGAGAAATGTCCAATCAATGAACTACGTTTGCAACGACGGAACTTGCAACCTTAGTTGGCAAACAATGTTTTTGGAAACGCACCCCAGAATGGCTGTAATGAAATAATGACTAAGGCAACACTCTACACTCTAGCCTTATTGCTTAGCTAAAGTTTAAAGTAAACATTTTAAAGATAACCCTATGTATAAAGCACTCATTTTGGAAGTATTGCAAATGTGTGTGTGTGTGTGTGTGTGTGTGTGTGTGTGTTAGTGCGCGCGTGCATGCGTGTGTGTTTAATTTAGCTAATTTTGGCTGCCAGTTTAAAAAGTTCATGTCATGCGATTAATTTTGTATGCTTGTACACCTACTGTAGTAAAATAGAAAACATTTATAATAATCAATTATAAATCAAAATAATGGAAAATTAGATCATATTTATTAGCAAATTAATAATAATAATAATAATAATAATAATAATGACAAAAAAGTTTTTGTGAGGCAATAAAATAAATGTGGCCCTTGGGTTTGCTATAATCCCAGGGCCCAAAATGTTCTTAATCCGGCCCTGATTACTCCCCATGCTACATAACAATAAAGTGAGTTCTTAACTTGAATCAGTTGTTCCACAAAGCAACTTTAAAACCCACAATGGAGCCTGTCTAATCCTTTAAAGTTTCTTTCTAGTGATCAGCTTTTCACTAATTCTTTCTAGGGAGAGTTAGATAATTGCAGATTTTTTTTTACTTTAATGAAATGATGGTTCTTTAGAAAACATCAAGGAAAGCTTCTTTGGGGAACTAGTTTCACTCATGTGACAATAATTTTTTTATAAACAAGTAAATACATGTTTTATATATTGATATCCACATAAATTCTCACAGCACGGGACATTTCTAAGACCCAAGGTTTTCAAAAGTTTGCAAAGGTTATTTGACCTCGTAAACCTCTGACCTGTGAAATCCCCCATGTAGTTTTTTTTAAATAACCTTTTTGTCTGATACTTCCTGACATGTGAGTTGGATCAACAGAGCTCCACACTTGGCCTGTCAAGATTTTAATTAGTCAAAGTTATAAAAATTATATTTAACTAGCGAAACAACATATATAAACACATATAATATAAACACAAAAAAGAAACATAATGAAGATAATAAGGCTATACAGAAAAAATAAGGAAGTCTGAGATTACTGGACATTTATACAATAATCTTTCCTGAAAACCCATGAATCATCTATACTATACAAATTTGGTTCAGTTTGGTACAAAACACAATGGTTCAGTTTGGTTCAATTGCTGAAATATGCAACAGATCCAGGCAAAGTGACAAATTCTCCAATAAAGGTAACACTGGAAGACTGTAGTCCCATTAGAATATCCATCATGCCTGTTACAAGGAGATCATTTATCTTCTTCATTGAGTATGTTTCTGTCCAAACTTTCAGCTTAGGATGATTTATAACCAAGTTAAATTGGTAGCCTGGGGTTTAAAGAATCTGAGTGATGAGTTTTGGTTCATTCTGAAAATGAATGATATGCAGTTATGCGTCCCTGGCTGTGTGATAGGTGGTCAAATCCCCCACACATTCCATCCATCTAAATTTAACCACAATTACTTAATTTCACCAATTTCACTAATTATCCTTTTAATTGGGAAAGTACTTTCTTGTGTTCCGACCCCTACAGTAGATGAAGTACAGGGGAGTGCTTTTAACCTTATCAAAAACATTCACTTGATCGTATCAGGATTGATTATCTTAAATCATATGTTGGGTGATTTAAGCCAGCATCGTGATGATGCTTGAACAAACCTTTTAAAGGGTAAATAGAAGACTCAAACATTGTACATTTCTGGACAAAATAAGGAAATTTACTGTGACAGATCTAACCTTTTTTTCCAATTATGTAAGCGGAGTGTATGAAATCTAGTAACACTTTTTAAGTACACTATGAATCATTTAAGCATTAGAAAATAGTGAATTCATTATCTAATAAGCATTGACTCTACATTAATAGACATTAGTAAGCGGTTTAAAGATACAGCTATAAATGCTCTATTCTTGACTTATAAACACATTTATAATGTGTTTAATTATTGTATTTTCATACTTTGTTAATTTCATGTTGCTTTCATTACTAAATTAAGTATCAAATGATTTACAAACCAGTTATTTAAGAATAGTTGTTGCTGTTTTATGACCATTCAGAATGCATAAGTAAATGCTTAATAAACTATTCAAATTAACATTTCTATTTCTTATTATTCAGGCATATACTAATAGTTACTTTGTATGTTAATAAATGCTTTATTAACTCAACTTGCAGTTTTGTGACCTAAAGTGAGTACTATTTATACTTTGTAAATGCATTATAAATGAAAACTTAAGACTAATTCTAAACGGGAAAAAAGAAAATATACCACTTTATTAATTTATATTAATTTGAAGATACACAAACGAAACTGTATCAAATGAAAAATAAATCTTTGCAACCTTATTTAAAATACAATTACCATATAGTTAAAACTTAGCTAAATAACATTGAAATGTTGTATCACAATATATTGATAAATTTTAATATTGTTGTTGTTTCGTCCAGTTTTATGTTGTATTTTAACACTATTATTCAGAAATATTTGAACTTTACAGAAATTATTATTTTTTTAAATAAGATTGCAAACATTGTCACCTTAGAATTATAAGGTTCTATCTGACATTTTTGTCAAAACTGAGTTTTTCACATATTCTTATTAAATGACAACTTATTTACATTGTGATGTTTTTTTATAAGTTGTTTACATTAAGACTATTTAAAAAAACAAAGTGTTTTAACTACCATGTCGAACTCTAATTGGCTCTATAAGCTTCTTTCTGTGACCAATCTGGACCAATCGAGATCAGCTTTGTCATTTCGCAGGATTGCTCCATTGACAGCGGAATAGACCTGAAAGAAACAAAGTCAGAGTTGACTAAATAATGCCGCACCATACCTGAAACTGAAAAGATGTGTGTAAATGTGATGATTTAGATGTATTTTTTTGACATTGAGATAAAATGTTACATTTTACACTGTTGAAAAAGAAACAGGAACAAAGAAAATGTAATGTATAAATGTGAAATACTTCTATTTGTGTATATATAGTCAGTGTAACATTTTTTTGTGTTAAACTCATTTGCTCATTGTCTGTTTTCTTTTAAAGTCTTTAAATTTGATATGAAGCCTTGAAGGGCAAATACTTTATTTAATTCATGGGGCATATAATTCAATACATATAATTCAATAATTCAGATAAAGTATATCATTTATATTACATAAAATTAACATCTGCACTGGACAAAATATTTAGCACAGCCTTGTATGATTAATTTGAACAATAAAAAAAAAAAATCATCCTAAAACATTAATTAAATGTTATATAAAGCAAAAATGTAACTCTCACACGTCAACATAATGTTACTACACCGATTTTTATTTATTTTTTATTAAATTAATAAGTGGACATTGTATTTCTTCAACGGTAATGCTTCAATTAATGATCTGCCAGATAGAACCTTATAATTCCAAGTGGAAAATGAGCTTTTAGAATTAGAAAGCTCTCTGCATTGGCCCCGTTTTTTTTTTTTTTTTTTTTCCTAATTTACAAATTTAAGAGAATTTTGATAATTTCTATTTAGTGTACATTTAGGGTCTCTGTCATGTTAATGTATAAAAGACAGCCGTTACACACATTATTTGCTGTATGGGATGCAAAAACTTTGAAGCTCAATATCTCAAAATCATTTAGAACGCAGAGAGAACCTAATAATTCCAAGGTGATGATTTGTTGTTCATTTAATATTGAGTCTTTAATTGTCATTTATAAGGGATTTACAAAGTCTTCACTTTAGATTAAGTCACAAACTGGATGATGTTGAGTTAATAAAGCTTTATTAACATACATAGTAACCATTAAAATATATAAATGTTGATTTGAATAGTTTATTAATCCTTTGCTAACTAATTCTGAATGATCCTAAAAGCCACAAACTACTCTTAAATACAAATAGTTTGTAAATAATGCAATACTGAATTTTCATAATGAACAATTAATATGAAACAAAGTATGAACATAGCTATTAAGCACGTTATACATGTGCTTACAAGTCAAGAATACAGCATTTTTGGTTAAAAACTGCTCACTAACGACTAATAATGTAGAGTTCATGATCAACAAATAATGAATTCACTATTTGTTAATGCTTAACAGATGATTCATAGTGTGTAGTTATTATAAAGTGTTACCTTCAGACACTGATGAACACCTGCTGTTAGCAAGCACTGAAGGAAAGAACAAGAATAAAACTATGCAGTAACAGCCTTACACCAAATCAACTGAATTAAAACAGAGGATTAAACAACTCCACAAACAACATTACCATCACTGATTAAAGTTTGACTTAATTTCTGTCATTTCTACAAAAAAGTGTTTAATAATTAACAGAGGTTTATATTTTTTTGATTGAAAATGTTTCATTTGACCTCACCATTGTGAAGATGAGAGGCTGCTTTAGTTGAGCTCTTGATCCTTTACTCTTTCACATGAATGTTTCTCTGGAGATATAACTGTTTTTGTGAAACTCATCTGTTATGTCTAGAAAGGCAAAGAGAAATTGTACATAGTTAATTGTTACAGATTATGTAATAACTGGCATCTTAAAAGTTTGTGTGCAGATATAATTGAAAATGAAAGTGTGAAGGAACATGACCACGCATGATACCAGTGTATTTCACACAACCGCACATGCTATATTATATGAATAATTTTGCACATGCCATTTTTTGTTTGTCCAACAATTATGCCTCCTGTACATAGTCCTATTATCTTTCGGGAGAAGCCGGTGTCATTTCCGGTCCAAAAAGAAAACTTGCTGGTCAAATAAAAGTCAGTATTTACCAGGGCTATGAAGAGTTCCAGACTTGACTGTAGATGTACTGTAGCTCAAATGATTTGTCAGACTTTTAAATGCCTCTTTTTTTTCTACACAGTGTAAAAAAACAGACACAGCAACTCAGAAGCAGTGTTTACAAGTCCTTTGTGTGATTCGTACCATTCAGTGCGTCCACCTCCACCTGGCAGTCACATCAGGAGTATTGTTACCTCTGTACAGACATCTTCCCCCTGTCCAGGGAGTGCTTGAGAACATGACATGAGCTAAACCCATTTCCATTTCAGAGAACAGTACACAGTAGGACCTGTACTGAAACATATTCAGGATGTCCAAGCTACTTTTTCCTCATACTGTGGGTGTGTCCTCACTGCAGCCTGTAGCATGTACTGGATCAGGTACAGTGAGCGTGCATGCATGAGCGGTTGTTGCTAGAAATATTTATTAGAGAGGCACTGATACCATTTTTTTGGAACTGATCCGATCCTGATATCACAACTCTGAGTATCGATCGATGCAGATCAGATCCCAATATTGTGCCGTTTTTTTTTTTTTTTTTTTCCTTAAAGCATAATGCAGATTCTCTAGTTCTGGTGACATGTTTCCTTTCGTTAATATTAAGATTTTTCTTTGAAATTTGTAGGCTACCACTATTGACCCTAATCAGAACACAAACTGGAATGTTAAATAAAATATTGAAATAAATAAAATTACAGTGAAATTCAATTTCAGAGTAGCCTATATTAGGCTAAATAATTTTCCGTTAATGACAATCCATATTGCGCCGGTCAGTTTCATTTATTACTAACTACTTTGACCACAATGAGCCAGGCTTTACAAACTATTCGCAGCACTGAAAGTATTCCCCACAGAAGAATAAACTCAGTCGGAAGGATGAGAGAACAGAAACTTTTAATATTCACTGCACAGTTGGTGCGTGAATGAAGCTCTTGATGCATCACTGAGACACAGCTTTCCTGTATCTGCGGACATTTTCAAAACAGCAGCACAAAGGGAAGAATTCAGTGTGTTGAGGATCTGTCCAATGTGTTATTGGGCCCTTTGTAATTTTAAATTTTAGGTAGGCCTACTTTGTGGGTGAAGAACATGTAATAACACTCTCTACTTAAGTGTAGTGAATGCGATCTGCTGATAACAGACAGCGCAACATGATTTAGGAACAGCAATAAACTGCAGGTCAAAATAAATTCATTTAATGCAAAACTAAATGCATTTCTCTACTGATTACTTATTTTAACAGGAACAAATAGTCTTGGAGAATGTTTTTGTGTTGTCATGAACGCGACACACAGTTTGAATTGTGAATGAATGGAGAATGATTGACAGACGCAGCTATGGGAAACACTGAAGTGAACATGAATTTAACCACTTGAATATTCATCTGTACTTCACATTAAACTATAGAATGACCTCAGAACACTTGGGATATAGTAGGCCTACATGACAACTTTCTTTGCCCTTATAATAGGCAACCTTCATGGCACAGAATAGTGCATGCGCAAGATCGGATTTGGATCGGTACCAGCTGGTTGATACGCGATCCAGCAAAAATATGCGGTATCAAACAGATATCTGATCTAAGTATCGGTGCATCCCTATTAATTATTAAGTTGTCATTACATTGATTGTTATTAACATTTACACCTACCACAACCCTCACAGTTAACATCTACACCTACCTCAATCCTAAACACAAGCTTCACAGCAGCTTGGTCATTTCCACAGTGGGCATTAGAACGTCCACTTTGTATTAGACATGATCCAGTACATCTTGCTACAGATTGCAGCAAGGACATCTTACATACAGCAACCAAGGTAATGCCCCATTTAGAGATTCTAACTGATGTCAAATTTAAGTAGCAAACAGGATAGAAAAAAAATAATAATAAAATCAAGATCAAGGTGTCTGTCATCACAATATGTGTAAACTGTGGTCATTGTCAACACCGATGTTATTATGGTAAATTCTGGCCCTACCATCTGTTGTTGGGAAAAGGAAAAAAATAAAAAAAACACCCATGAGACTAGACAATCCCACCCCCCATATTTTGTTGTCTAGTTTTTGGAAGACTGTGTGCATTATAACTTAAGTTTCTTATTGTTAGCTGACAGGAGTCACCAATGTGCTCATCTGTTGCTGTAACCCATTTTCTTTAAGGTTCAATATCTAGTGTTTTTATATACGTTTGTTAACAAACACAAGTGATGGTCATATTGAGAAAGTAATGCTGCCTTAATGCCTGGTTCACTACAGGAAGGCACAGGATCCCAGGATTATCAAAACACGTATATTTACTTACAATAATATACAAGGAAGACCACTGGAAGGACATGGTGTGAATACAGACATCAACTTAGCGAATACCAGACAACGAATGATAAACACAGGGACTTAAATACACTGGGGATGATGACAATGATTACATACAGGGGATGAACACAGGTGACACAGATGAATATGACAAATGGCGGGAACAGGAACAAAGGAGGACATGGGGAAGGTCACATGATGAAAACAAATCACACGAGGAAGACTGGGTGTGACAGCTGCACTCACGTCATCTCAAAATTCCCATAATTACAAGAATCCAATTTGTAACCAAACATCATGTCTCTTATACGACTCATAAATAAAACAAAAAATCCAAGAATTTTGAGAACGCCATGACTTGGACCACATAACCACTTTGCCACCTGACCATTGATATTGATGGAGTTGCCACAGTAAAACAGAAATTAGAATCTGAAAACGTGTGTTGCTCCAAGTGGAACAAAATGTGTGACCTCAGAATTGCAATGTTGTGAGACTACTCAACAACAGTTTTATCTGTATTATTTGAGGACAGCTTAAGTGTTTGGCTAATGGTCGTATGACCCAGACTTGTAAGTCTGCAGGGTTCATTTTAAAGCTTGATACAATGGAAAGGTTTCAGGTGGATCAGACCACAGTGGAGCCACACACATAAACATACAGTTGAAGTCAGAATTATTAGCCCCCCTTTGATTTTTTTTTTAAAGTTTTAAAATATTTCCCAAATGATGATTAACAGAACAAGGACATTTTCACGGTATGTCTGATAATATTTTTCCTCTGGAGAAAGTCTTATTTGGTTTATTTCAGCTAGAATAAAAGCAGTTTTTAATTTGTTTTAAAACCATTTTAAGGTCAAAATTATTAGCCCCTTTAAGTGATATTTTTGTTCGATAGTCTACAGAACAAACCATCATTACACAATAACTTGCCTAATTACCCTAACCTGCCTAGTTAACCTTATTAACCTAGTTAAGCCTTTATATGTCACTTTAAGCTGTATAGAAGTGTCTTGAAAAATATCTAGTCAAATATTATTTCTTGTCATCATGACAAACATAAAATAAATCAGTTATTAGAAGTAATGAGTATAATAATACATATAATATAATAAGTTATTAAAACTATTATGCTTAGAAATGTGTTAAAAAAACCTTCTCTCCATTAAACAGAAATTGGGGAATAAATAAACAGGAGGCTAATAATTCTGACTTCAACTGTACATAATATGTATGTTTCTTTGCCATGCAAATTGTCATTGATGATGAGAGACTTTCCAGGTGAAGAAATGAGAAATTACATTAGCTACGTTTCCATCCACCTATGTTTATGCGCATTTTGTACATACATTTTGAAAATGTTCATAAAAACCATATGCACATAACTGAGTAGGATGAACTTTTTATTCGATAAGAAAAGATGCACATAACCGGCGATGGAAACACTTTTACTGCACAAATTCCAGTATGCGCATTAAAAAAGGTCATGTGATTTTGTTATAAGAGATCATGTGATGATCAAAATATATGCAAATAGATAAACCAGCAGCTGAGCACGCTGTAAAACATCTGAAATGTTTTGGTCATTCTAAAACGCCTTAACCATTTCAGTATTAGTGTTTTATATATATATATATATATATATATATATATATATATATATATATATATATATATATATATATATATATATATAATGCTGCCTTATTCGCTCATCTTTTATGTGATAATCCATTTTTGCTCATAATGTTAATTCGCATTTTTGGATAGAATCATAGCTATTGTCTATCACTGCTCCCTTCATCAAATGTGTTCCAGATGGCTTCATTACGACACAAAAGTACCCTGCTCTCACATCAGGGGTTCTGTAATTTGGAATGAGCAAGGCAAATGGCATCCTTACTTCTGATTGAAATTGGGCCTTAAAGGATTAGTTCATCCAAAAATGAAAGTTATTTTATTGATTACTCACCCCCATGTCATTCCAATCCCTTGAAACCTATGTTTGTGTTCAGAAAGCAAATTAAGGTATCTTAGATCAAATGCAGTCCAGCTTCTTTATAGACAGATTTGCTTCCAAGACAATCAAAATCCTTAAAAGGAACCAAAAAACATTAACACATGCCATGTGACTTAAAAAATTGTTGAAAATTGTTGTAAAAAATGTCAGATCCATGTCAGATCAGAGTGCACATTTACTCTGGGAAATATGGACAATTCCAAATAACACACAGGCAACTGTGTTTGACTTGACTAGAGCTAAAGTCTGTCAAACACTAACCCTCCAGGTGCAGAATTAGACACCCTTAAAAGTTTGTTCAAATTTCAATTCATGGACTGAAGTAGACATAATTGAGAAATTTACACATCTCTGAGTCTGATCATAACATTACATAACTCTAACCTGGATTAACATATATACTATGTTGATCCTGGAATATCATTCCTTACCCCTAAACCTAACTGCAAGTGTTTCACATAAAAAAAGGGGATTAATACTTGGATAACAATGACGTAGATACTATTTTTAACTGTAAGCCTAAACCTAACATAGCTTATACATTAAATCTGATTCTAGGATCGACATAGATGTTGGCAAAAATCACACCAACCCCATTACCATTATCTGTATTTTGAATGAAACAAGGTCTAGTAAATGGTAACTGATTTTTTAAGTGTTTGTAAAAGCCAGCTATTGCAAAATGGTCACAGTCACACATATCCTTCATATATCAGGCCATTGCAAGGGGAAGTTGGGTAGTTCGGAAGACCTACCCCTCACTGACAAAGGTTCAGAATTTGTCCCAAAACATGAGCTCATTAAAAAAAGTCTTATTTGTTTTATTTCGGCTAGATTTGAAGCAGTTTTTAATTTTTTTAAAACCATTTTAAGGTCAAAATTATTAGCCCCTCTAAGCTATTTATATATTTTTTGATAGTCTACAAAACAAACCATGGTTATACAATAACTTGCCTATAATTACCTTAACCTGCCTAGTAAACTAATTAACCTAGTTAAGCCTTTAAAAGTCACATTAGGCTGTACAGAAGTGTCTTGAAAAATATCTGGTCAAATATTATTTACTGTCATCACGGCAACAATAAAATAAATCAGTTATTAGAGATGAGTTATTAAAACTATTATGTTTAGAAATGTGCTGAAAAAAATCTTCTCTCCGTTACACAGAAATTGTGGGATAAAGCCAGGCTAATATTTCAGGGGGTTTAATAATTCTGACTTCATGTAATAAATGTGTATTTTAAAAATAGTATTATTTTAAAAGTATTTTTATTATAATATTAAAAGTATTATTTCACATTTCTTCATTATAAAACTTTAGGAAATATTATTGGTATATTAATAAGTGTGGTTATGATCACTATCCAACAAGCTAATCCAGCAAAAAATAATGCTTAAAATGTCACTAAAATGCAGTATTAAAATCTTAGAATTAAATAGAAATGTATGCGTATAACTGCAAAAAGGTCCACTTTTGGAGAAAAAAGAACTACTCCTTTTACCAGACTGGCTGTGGAACTGTACATACAGTAAGTTCTATGCTCAGTAAAGTCTTGACCACAAAAATGTGTGTTAATACACAGATGACTAAAGCTTACAGATGGAATCCTCTCCACCTGTGGTCGAGTGTAAAAGTGCAGCCCAGTTGCTGTAGAGCGGCCAAAACTGCAATGTGGAATTTGCTGGACAGCCAGGGAAGACGGCTCCTGAGTTCAGCCGTCATCAGGCCCAGGTTCTCCCAAAACTTCCACGGGCACAATCCAGAGTTGTCAGCAGTGTTTAAGATGGATATCGCCTGCCAAGGCTTTGGCTACGAACAGAATAATGAACTCTTTCTACAAAGCTGTGAGTTTCATTTCTACTCTGACCCAAGAAATCATCTTTGATTTATAGACTAAAGTGACAGCTTGCACTGAGGGATTTTACGGCAATGCTACAGACATCTTTAAGTGCTCAGTCTAGACTACAAATGCGTGGCTTCTCCATCCTGCTTACACTGTATATGACATAAACAAAAATCATTGCCATGGCAATCATCCTTCCTGATACAGCCTGAAAATAATTGTGCTATTCATCCCTCATCAGCCACTGATGAAATAGCCAAATCAAGGCCAAGCAAGGTCCTTGTGCGCAAGAGCTGTCTGAGGGCTCAGGAATTCCCCTACTTACTAGACTTACTAACAGATGCCAAATTTAGAGAGAAAAAAGGCAGATTCATCAGGTCATGTGTTTATTTTTCAAGCACATGATGCTTACAAAAGGAAACAGCACAGTGGATAGGCATTATAATGTACTTTTTTATTATTTGGCACAAACACAAAAGTGCTTTATGACAACACTGTCTTAAAAAAGCCCTCATCAATTACAATCAATAGTTTATTGAAATACAAAATTACTATACTTATTATCAAATCTTGCCTCTTTCTTTGTATATAATGCAAACCATTACATTCTAAAACATTTGGTAAACATTAAAAAATGATGCTGGTAAATAAAATCAAGGCTTTTCCAGGATATTAAGGCATGGTGATACTTGGAAATCAGGGTTGGTATCACTGGAAAAGCTTTTCAAATGCTGATGGATTACAAAAGGTTATGAAACAACAACAGTCACTAGTTATCGGTGCCTTTGTGTGTGTGTGGTTTACAGGTTTTATTATATAATGACAGGGGGTTGTACTCTATTACAGTGGTTTATGAGAAAATGTCTAGTGTCCTTGTAATTAAAAATGCTTAGTAATCATACTTTTTGGGGTCTTTTCACATTCAATAAATAAAATCAAGTTTTTTACAGGATATTAAGGCATGGTGATACTTGGAATTTCAGGTTTGGTATTACTGGATAAGCAATGCAAACGCTGATGGATTACAAAAGCTTGTATGAAACAACAATAGTCACAGTAACATTTTTCAACAACAGTACATGGATAATAATGTATTAATATGTAAACTAAACATTATTATGAATTAATGATAAATTAAGGAGTGCGCTAATCATGGACTAACTTTGACTACATCTTGAGTCACAATAGTTCATGTGTGAATATCGGTTACCTTTAATGTATTACCGGTTAACTGATGTATTAATTAACATTTAAGTTTAAGCTAAATGTAACCATCAAGAACTCATGAGCTGTTAATTATGTCATGACTTTACTTGGAGGGGCATATCATCATTAACTCATCCTTATTTACTCATGAACTCCTGTGTTTAAACTGTTCATGGTGATGTTGACAGAACACTTTTTTATTGTTATTCAGTGTATATGCACTAGATAGAGTTCATGAGTAGTTCATGAGTTGTTAAGAATAGGTTAATGAAGCCCCTCCAAGAAAATTCCAGCCTGATCTCACGAGAAAACGTAAGTATTTTACGTTTTGTCCGTTTAGTGGGTAATTCGCACAAATTTGTATGAGTTTAGTCGTACGAAATTGTACGATTTTAAAAAGGAGGCGTAACACCTAACCCCACCCCTAAACCCAACCGTCATTGGGGGAAGAGCAAATCGTACGAAAATGTACGAATTAGATCGTACGAATTCATACGAATTGGCCATTAAATCAAAAAGTTACGAATTGCCGTGAGATTGTGTTGGAAAATTCATGATATAATTAAACTTTAACATATCATGAGTTCATGACGGTTAAATTGAACATAAACTAATGTAATAATTAACACATTAATTAACAAACAATCATGTACTAACAAGTAGCTAAGGTAGCCGTTATTCACACATGAACTCATGTGACTCATGTTGTAGTTAAAGTTAGTTCATGATTAGCGCATGCATTAACTCATCATTAGTTCATATTAAAGTAATGATTAGTTTACATATTAACACATCCTTTTTTTCATATACTGTTATTGTAAAGTGTTACCACAGTCACAAGGTATCTGTGCCTTTGTGCACAGGTTTTATCATACAAGGATAGGGAGTTCTATTACGGTGGTTTATGAGAAAATGTGTACTTGTAATTCAAAATACTTAATAATCATACTTTTTGGGGACTTTTCACATTCAATATTTGCCACAGGTTTCCTGTATGGGTTGGATTAATGGGATAGGTGTGAATAGGCTTATATAATACATGTTTTTTTTACTGTAACTACTGTTATGCCTGTGAAGAGTCCCTGTAAACCACAAATACCAATGTATGTTTGTGTGTGCATGTGCAAATGTTCCTGTGTCACTTTTTCTTGAGAATTTGCATTGCAATTTGACATTGGCACATGCTAATATTGCATAGATTATGTTCAAAACATGGTAACACTTTATTTTGATGGTCCATTTGAGTATTAGTAGACTGCCTGCTTAATATCTGTTGATACTGCTTCTTCAACAGACATTTAACTGACTATAAGAAACTTTGCAAGTACATGTCAACCCTAACCCCAACCTAACAGTCTACTTATTACCTAATGTGAATTACTAATGAGAAGAACCTAAATTCAACAAACGAACCATCAAAATAAAGTGTGACCCAAAACATTCAATCAAACCAGCAAATGATATTTTTATATTACAAATATTATTTCGCTAACAATCACGTAATAAAGCTACAAACCATATAAATAGACTGGTCTTTCCCCCATGTACTTATAATAACACAGGTTTTTCGCCCTTATTGTCAAAGAAAATGAATAACTTATCAATAGATTTGCCTTTTATTGCTGTCATCACAGAGACAAATCCAGCTCCTTATTTTCACATTTTGGTCAGATAGGCAAGTCTTAAAACAATACATTTCCTCATATTTAATGAAAATAGAGAATCTTTGGTGATAATTAGAAAAAAAAAGATCTATAAAAAAGGCAATAAAATACATTATGCAAATAAAAGTACAGCACAAATTCAGTTTTGGATTTCAGTCTAAAATGTATACATTATATATTTTATATATATCAAACAAACTAAAATTTAAAAAATAAAATCATAAATTACATAAAAAACAGTCTCAACAGACTCTATTTCAAACACACAATGCTAAGACAACCACTGAGGTATTTTGTTCCTTAAAAGTTCAATGTCAAGCAATATGCATAACGAGAGTGAACGTAAAAGTGCAAAGAAATTGTCATCTGATGGTGGAATACTAAAACATCAAGACTGTCAAAGCTCACATATCAAAAGGTTTTCCTTTATCATCTTAAAGGAATACTCTTGATGACAGTCACAGCAGCAATGTCTCCTCACAGCGTCACTTCCTGTGGAAGGTCCACTTTCAGATAGCAGTCTGTCTTTAATGTAAACGTAGAAAAGGATGAAGGGCACTGGGAAATACTATACGTCAAGAACCATGTCATACTGCTGTCCTTTCTTCCTCCTGCCACACTTCATAATGAGGACAGTGTACAAAGTCAAAAACACGACCCAGTAGCTGACATAAACAATTGCGCCGATTATCAAAACTACCTTTTCGGATTCAGGAAAGGGTTTTCGCGTCTCTTGGATTATCGTATAAATAATGCCAACGAAAAGAATAGTGAACCAAATTGAAATCGGAATGAGTCCGATGAAGTTCACCACTACGGTCTTCCTTCCAGACGTTCCCCATCCGGATTTGTTTATGGTGGCTATTGCGAACATCTTTGCTGGTAGCAGACTTGACATATATAACACTGAGTAGAATGACATGAAGACCATGACGATGTTGCCTCGGAGGCAACTAGCAAACGAGGACTTTATGAGTGCCACGACTTGGACAATCAGCAGGAACAGAAGGATATTCCAGATCCTGCCCTGGTAGAACAGTTGGATGGCAGTAGCGATGAGGAAGAACGGGAAGAAGCCGGTGATGACGGCCTCATAGGTCATCCACAAGTGGTGCTTGTGGAACCACAAGGAGTTGTAAAGCCACTCTCTGAAATAGGATTTACTCCAGCGGGTTTGCTGATTGAGCCAGCGCAGGTAAGTAATAGGCGTCTCGGTCAAGCACTTGGAGCGAGCAGTGTATTTCGTGGCATATCCCAAGCTCAGTACTCGATTGGTCAGATGGCGGTCATCGCCAAAACTGCAGTGGCTTCCCATGAATGTCTGATCATACCAGTCCTCCAAGAACTCGTGGAGCAGGGAGTTCCTGTACATCCCCAAGGGTCCGCTGATACATTGAACGCACCCGAAATATGACTGGCAGGCTCTTTCGATATTGAACGCCATCCAATACCTCACGCTGCTCAGGAAGGAGACCCACGACTCATATTTGTTCAATATCTGGAGGGACAGATTAACAAACAGAATGTGAAATCAAAGGGTGGAGTTCAATGTATAGAATAACATGCTTGTTTTGGTTACCTGCCATATTGATGTATATGTATCATGTATGGAAATGACACAAAATGTAGATTGAAACACTAAAGAACCGTGAGAACCCATTTGAGATCTAAGGACTCTACAGGATGTGCTTTAATATGCATGTTTCTTGATAGCTGAACAGCTTGCGATGGGAATATTGAAGTACCCTGAACAGCTTTATCAATTCAGCCTCCCGCCTCCACCCCAAAAAAACAACAATAACAACGGCCTTGATTATTTGTCTAAAAAGTATGAATTAATAATTGTTTTTCAGACCATACAGCTACACTGAAGCTTGTGATGCACTTTTATAAAAACTGTAAATGTAACTCTTAAACAATAAATCACAAGCTTCAGTTTAGCTGCATATCTATCTATCTATCTATCTATCTATCTATCTATCTATCTATCTATCTATCTATCTATCTATCTATCTATCTATCTATCTATCTATCTATCTATCTATCTATCTATCTATCTATCTATCTATCTACTAGATAGATAGATAGATAGATAGATAGATAGATAGATAGATAGATAGATAGATAGATAGATAGATAGATAGATAGATAGATAGATAGATAGATAGATAGATAGATAGATCTGGTAGTACCTAGAATAGCAAAGTCGAGTAAAGGAGGTCGAGCCTTCTCATTTATAGCTCCTAAACTCTGCACCACTTAGCGGGCTTCCACACATTTTTCTGCACCTTGTTTATATACACTATGAACAGCAGCTACGCTAATTATTTTCTTCATTCTCCATTTCCACCTGGGGATACTCTGTCCGAGGCCCTCAGACTATGCAGAGTCACTGATTTGATCCAAGACCAACAACAAGACGATCCCAAGGTTTCCATATCCTGGACCAGGCCGTATTCTGAGCAGCTACTGTGGTGGTCATGGAGGAGTGGAGAACATGAGACTGATTCCTGTGACGCTCCAGGGACAGACGAGTCTTCGCTGAGGCCAGCTTCCAGCCTCCGCCGCTGAGACTGCAGCTCTGCACAAGACGTTTGGCCAGCGGAGAAATTAAAATGGTCGTGCCCAACTGAATCTGGTTTCTCTCAAGTTTTTTTTCTTCACTTTCGCCAATTAGTGAAGTTTTTTTTTCCTCTCCGCTGTCGCCACATGGTTCGGGATCTGTAGAGCTGCACATCGTTGGATTTGCTCTTCAGTGTTTGGACTCTCAGTAGTGATTTTTAAACCACACTGAACTGAGCTAAACTGAACTGAACTTAAACACTACAAACTGAACTACACTGTTCCAATTTACTATGACCTTTTATGTGAAGCTGCTTTGACACAATCTACATTGTAAAAGCGCTATACAAATAAAAGTGAATTGAATTGAATCTATCTATCTATCTATCTATCTATCTATCTATCTATCTATCTATCTATCTATCTATCTATCTATCTATCTATCTATCTATCTATCTATCTATCTATCTATCTATCTATCTATCTATCTATCTATCTATCTATCTAGCTCAAAGGCCTGTTTTCATTGGTAATACATTGTCTAGATAAATTGATAATATATAATTAGATATTTCATAAGAACAACATACCTGCACATCTCCACCTACTCCTCCAACATTGGGATCTTCTTCTAGAACCTTCACCATCTCTACAGAGGAGGCCGGGTCCAGCATGGTGTCTGAATCACATACCTGAATCCAGGACAATAAAGGTAGATTAATAGAAGATACAAACTTTTCATCAAACAGTTTTTTTTTGTTTAAACTCTGCTCTTTTTCCTTTAAAGTGATGAGAATTCCTATATTTATGTTTTTTTTTATATGTGTTTGAAAAAAAAAAAACGTTCTGAGAACAAATGTTTGTGCCACTTGTACAGCAAGATACAAGATGCCTAATATACTCATTAATTTGGCATGTGTTCTATTGACGAGACTGATCTCTTCGACAAATATTATTCTTTTTCAAAGTCACTTTTATAAAAACCAGATTGTCTTTGCTTGATTGGTTACAGTGAATCAAAAAGTGTTGTTAAATATGTTGAGACAAGCATACCAATCTCTCCTGGGGATCAATTTAATGATATAATCTGGCTTAAAAGTTCAGTTATTGAGCCAAAAATTTTGTCTTATCAAACACAAGGACATGATGTTTAAATATCGGTAAAGATTTAGTTAAGTGTTCAAACTTTGAAACGCTAAGCAAGCACTGCCCAAAGGTTCTTTCGCTTTTTAAAGAGAAATTCATGTATGCCTCTTTTGCTTTAACAACTAAACCCCATAGTGAGACTAACCACAAGCCAGGTAGCAAGATCAGTGATAAGTTAAACACAATTAGGCCTCTACGCTCGGAGCAAAGGTCAGGGATCTCATTGGAACCAGGTGGCATGTGGATAAAATAACATTACTTGCTCAGTCTACAAGGGAGGCCTTACATGATTACAAATGAATGGCAGCTATGGGTTTAGAGTTCTCAGAGGTCATACACACAAATTGCTTGCTTTGAAAAAGATGTGAGACACAGTGCTGAGAAGTAGTATAAAAATAATGCAAAGGTCTCAAGATGTGCTTATATGAGGTTGAAGATTATAGGAATAGCATCTTAAAGGGATAGCTCATTAGCACACTTGTTTCTGACCTTTATGATTTCCTTCCTTCTGTTAAACACAAATGAAGGTATTTTGAAGAAAGGTGGAAACCTTTGACTTAGATAGTATTTGATTTCCAACTATGGATGTCAGTGGTTACATGTTTTCAAAATGTCTTCATTGTGTTTAACAGAAGAAACACAAAGGTTTGGAACCATTTTTACTATGAGTAAATTTTATTTGAGTATTTTTTTTAAATGGCTAGATAGATCAGTGTAGAATATTAAAAAATAAATAAATAAAAAGGAGGTCAACTAGAAGTTCCACTAGGTTTTGTGTTTGGGGAGCTTGTATCTTTATTACATCAACACTGATATACATTGCACAATAGTTTGGATTACACTAGAGGAAGTGCAATCACTCGTTTTGCTAATAAAACTTCAGAAAATGACATTTCGTTGGAAATAGTTAGAAAAAATTCTCATATAGGATCCTACCAATGTCACAGAAAGTGTATTTTTGCGATGGGAAAACACATGTAGACATCTGTTCTCAACTGTGTGCCATTATAAAATCCTTAATAATTAGTCTCCTTTGGTTGAAGCTCGTAAAAATTCAAGAGCTGGAACCACACGATTGAGATAAATAACCATAGAGAGCAGGTCCTTCGAGATTTAATGTATTTATGTGACTTATTTATGAACATGTATTTATGTGACACACTCTCTCCCTTGAGCCAAATAACCAACCAATGTCATGAGCTAATAGTATGTGCTCTAAGATGGCATGGAAAATGCCAGAGATCTGTTCTGGAAGTGCCAGAAATAGCCCTGGGATATGCAAACGATTTCCCACAGAAGCCCCTCAATGAACAGCATCAGTGTTAACCAGGAATGTACTTTCCTCACCCTCAGTGAGCTACACGCTTGAGCCTAGCATCCACTTAAGGAGTCACAAAAGCGTCTTTGTAGAATTTGCCTGCGCTGCCCCCGTGTACTTGGCTAGACAAGGCTTTAGTCGCCTGAGAGGGAGACAGACTCACCTGTACATAGTCGACACTTCTTCCCAGGGCTTTGAAGGCGGTGTACATGACCTCTCTTTTCCCGCCCCACTTCTGCATGATGCACACACATTTATTATTGAGAACCAGGCGAGAAATGTGCTGCAAGCTCTCAGCGTATGATTCTTCAGTTTCTTCCGGTCCTCTGTGGTGATAGTTGCTTTTCCAAATGTACGTGGCTGCCTTGTCCCGGCCCATGATGTCTCGAAAGATCTCCATCATGTAGCAGTCATCATCGTTGTTTCCATCGATAACCATTATGACCTTTATACCCGGATACGTGAGCCTCTTCACTGATATTAAACACTTTCTCAGGTAGTT
The DNA here is from genome assembly GCF_903798145.1 of Danio aesculapii. Taxonomy (NCBI): domain Eukaryota; kingdom Metazoa; phylum Chordata; class Actinopteri; order Cypriniformes; family Danionidae; genus Danio; species Danio aesculapii. The sequence continues at coordinate 36,942,101 of NC_079450.1, read as the reverse complement.
GGGGTCTTCCTGATAGGCTGCAATGCATAGGGCCAGTGACTTGTTGAGTTTAATCGGTGTTTCCAAGGAGCGTTTCATGTTTCTGTGTTCCAGTAGGGCAAACACACTTTGGATGATGAGGTGGATGACAAGAATTGCTCCATAAAGACCAAAGGACAAATAGTTGCCTGGAGTTGTTACGAGCTTATACCCCATGATATAAGCAGTAGAGATTCCCACAAGCAGTGAAATGCCGAACAGTGTCGTCCCAACAATCCTTAAGTAGCTCACCGCTTTATCACATCTCATCTGAAACAAACAATAAAATGCAAAAAGGTGAATATCACGATTTACTGCTATGGAACCACACACACGCACACACGCACGCACGCACACACGCACACACGCACACACGCACACACACACTTAAAACAACTGAAGATAAACATAGGAAGCTAAGAAAAATGGCAATTTTAAGAAAATTTTAGATGGCATTTAGAGGTTTTTGCATCTGATCTATCTATCTATCTATCTATCTATCTATCTATCTATCTATCTATCTATCTATCTATCTATCTATCTATCTATCTATCTATCTATCTATCTATCTACATTTTTACTTAGCCTCCTATGTTATATATATTTCTTAGCTGCATCCTATATATATCGTGGGTCAGTGGGCCCAATCTTAGTTTGGACCCTATTGATTAGCTGATGTTAATGTATGTAGTATCACAGTGGGGATATCAAATTGACATCAAAAATTACTACTTTGATTTCAAAGACGTCAATTTGATGTCAATTGACTGCTTTGATTTCAAAATGACATCCAACAGACTTTTAACACTGGTGTAAAAAAACAATTTAACAGGACAGCCTACGTTTGTTACTTGGAACTGAAGCTTTCAGATGAATAAAACTCTTATATCAGAATACTTTTGTTTCATTATTTTGGTAGTCAAAATGGCATCTGTTTACTGATTTTTTTCATATTAATTAGTTGAATTTTCCCCCAAAAAAACAAAAGACAGAAGAGTCTTTCTAGTGTTTTGCAGAAGAAGTCATAAAGGACTGAAAGTACATGAGCAGCACTCATGAATGAAATTTAAGCAGATGTGTGGACATCATTGTGGCGATGATGACAGATTAGTGCTTATATTCAAACATAGCATACATGCATCTGTTCTTCCTGCATAAGCAGCAGTATATTTCAGACAGCATCATTCCTCCTGTTCATAATATCTGCACGGTCTCTATGACCATTTGTTCCATGTTTCCTAACTAATGCAGTTCCCCATCTGCTTGGCAGACATGACTGTGCAGCACCACCCTCTGACATCATCTGTTTATATCTCCGTGGGAACGCGTGCACAGTGAAATTTAGATTTCGCTCTAAAGACCCTCTGTCTTATTACTGCTGAAGACCGCCATTGTATTAATGAGAGCGTGTTTTACAGACTCTCACCACTCAAATCTTGTTTTTCTTTGATATTGTCCCTCTTGGTTTAGGTTATAAAGGCGTTCTGGCCTGGGAGGGAAGCTGATATGATGGACTACAGCACAGTGTGAGTCTAACTGGCACGTGTCACAGCCTTTAACGTCATCCTGCATGTTTATGAGGCCCTCTGGACCCTCCAAACCCCACCTTATCCACATAGACACGTGCAAGCCTATTGGATTAAGAGAAGCATATGGTGCTAATGTCTCAAACGTCTGTACTGCTCTTAGGGTATCCCCAAGCCCACATTCATATCTTCTTTAAACTCTAGATGAACCCTAAATGCTCATTTGAAAGTGCTAAGAGTGCTGACTAGACAAAATGTCTCCCACACCTAAAAGCACACTAATGGTCATCACGATTGTATGGGATATCAAAAGCACCACTGTGTTTGTGAATGACCTCATTTCTCATGTTTAGTGATACAGATTTTGTATCTCTAAGGATGAATTTGCAGGGTTTACACGTGTAGACTGACTTGTCCTATTGTGAATGGGGGTTTGCTGCATTCCATTAGATAATCCCTTTAATGAAATGGTCTTGTGTGAAACGTTTGCCATCAGTTGATTTTGTCTGACTGAGTTAATTATGCTGATTTGTCCTCAATGGCCATTTACGCCAAGGACTATAACTATAAAGATTGATCATTGTAATTCTGTTAGAGTTAGGGTACTAAAGCTGTTACTGGTGTTGTGCCTCGAAAGGTTCTTTTATGTACCTTTAAAGGGATAATTTGGTCAAAAATTTTAAACCTCATGACTTACTCAGCCTCAAATGGTTTAATATGAGTTTCTTTTTTTCTGAACACACAATAATATATTTTGAAAAAGAAATGGTAGGACCCTCCAACTTGACTTCCATAGAAAGAAAAACAAACACTATGGAAGCAAATGGTTTCAGATTTCCTTCCTTTTTGTTTTAACAAAAAAAAAGCTCAAATAGGTTTGTGACAAGTACAGAAGTTGTGCCACATGTCAGAATTTAGTAAAGTGTAAGGAATTTGTGAACCCAGCAACAGCTAAAAAAATAAAAATAAAAACCTGTATTACCTGCTCTACTCGTAATGTGGTCTATAAGTTAAAATATCCGTGCCAAAAGATGACAAGATATAACTTCAGCAGTAGCAAGACATTTTATAGATTTTGGACATGACGTTAAACAACTAGAATGTATAGGAATTTAAGAAGTATTTGAGTCACATAGAGGAGGTAATGTGAATAAAAGATTATTACAAAGAGATTTTACATTCTGGATTCATAAATTACAATCACTTACATCAAGAGGAATAAAGAGGAATTGGACCTTTCTGTGTTTCTTTAATGGTTTGTTGTTTAGCTATAATATTGTGAATCATGGATTTTGAGTATGTAATTATACAAATAATGAAATGAAAATGCATTTTTAATATTTTGCACTTAATGTAAATGTCAATTTTATTTATATAGCACTATTAAACACAACCAAAGGTTGACCAATGTGCTAAACAATACACATAACAAAGAGAAAGATATAAAATTATAGCTAAAACAAACAATTCTCACTGATAACTGTTATAGCTAAAACAAACTATTCTCACTGATAACTGTTATAGCTAAAACAAACTATTCTCACTGATAACTGTTATAGCTAAAACAAACTATTCTCACTGATAACTGTTATAGCTAAAACAAACTATTCTCACCGATAACTGTTATAGCTTAAACAAAATATTGTCACTGATAAAATGCCAAATCAAAAAGGTAAGTTTTCAACCTAGATTTAAAAACAGACAGGGATGATATAGACCTAATACAAAGGGACAGAGCATTCCACTAGGTAGGACCAGCTACTGCGAAAGCACAGTCCCCCTTCATTTCAGCTTCGACTTTGGGATGCAAAACAGTCTCTGGTTAGATGACCGAAGAGACGGATGAGGCTGATGTTCAATTAACAGGTCTGACAGGTAAGAGAGTGCCAATCCACATTCAGAAGAATATATTTTTTGCTCGTTCAAACAACTCATTTAAAATGAGCTGAAACAACACAATTTTTGAGATTTCAATGGGACAACTTAATTTTTTAAGTTCAATGAACATACATTTGTTAAAAGTGCTAAGTTTACTTAATCAATTTGTGTTGGGACAACATGAATGAATTGTGTGGAACCCTCTATTTTTTACAGTGCATTTAGTGATAAAAAAGAATTTTAAAAGTGACACAATATTGTACAGGACTGTTGGAATGTCATTGCACTGATGTAGACATGAATGAGTGAATGATGATTATGATAGTTGATATGTTATTTTGCTGTGCAATGGAGATAATGTTTTGCTGAAGGTAAATATTTCTTGAGTGGTTACTTACAGTATATTGAAATGAAAATGAGATTTTTAATTATTGAGTGGCTGTATTACTAATGACGAAATGTCATAGACTGGATAAATAAACAATTTAATACGTTGACTGTATTAAATAAAAACTATACAAAGTATTTATTTAATGAGTGCAAATCATGACCTTCTGAATAATATTACTGACAAGACTAACGCACCATTTATTCATTAATTTTCTTTTCGGCTTAGTCCCTTTATTAATCTGCGTTCGCCACAGCGAAATGAACCGTCAACTCCTCCAGCACATGTTTTACGCAGCGGATGCCCATCACTGGGAAACCCATACACACTCATTCGCACACATACATACACTATGGACAATTTAGCCTACCCAATTCACCTGTACCGCATGTCTTTGGACTGGTGGGGGAAACCGGAGCACCCGGTGGAAACCCATGGAAACGCAGGGAGAACATGCAATCTCCACACAGAAACGCCAACTGACCTAGCCAAAGCTCGAACCAGCGACCTTCTTGCTGTGAGGCGACAGCACTACCTACTGCGCCACTGCGTTGCCCGATTAACGCACCAAAAAAGTTTCAAAACTGTGAGCGCGTAGTTCAAACTTCATTACTGACATGTGAAGAGTGACAAATTTTGGGTGATCTATTACTTTAAGGTACTGATTTGGACAATTTAGGTACAAATGTATACTGTTTGAAAAGCCCTGCCCCAGTGACATCTTTTATATCTTTATTTCTGAGAGTAGGAAAGTCCACACTATTAATATTCCATAAGAATCACATAAATTTTTTGTAGAATCCCTTCCAGAGTGATTAGTTATTTTCCCAGCTTATAAATGATACCGTTTGGTGTTTCAAAAAAAAAAAAAAAATTGTAATAACATTAATATAAATAGGTTGTCTTTTCATACTCAGAGTCTACAAGTAGATGTGTGTTATGTATATTATCTGGCCATTATCCAAAAGAACAGGGAGGAGATAAAGAGCATGAAGGATCACTGAGAACTGAATCATCCTCAATGGGGAAAACTATATTTCTAGCTTTGAAAGTAGATGATAAATTGCAGTGTGAGAAAAGTACACATACACTAGCCAAGAAAGACCCAGGGCTGCAACGCCCCTGAACACCACCAAAAAAAGTATACCAATTTAAAGTATACATTTCAATATATTTCATTTAGGGAGGATTTTTACACTGCGTCTGGATGTAGGGGGGAGGTAGATCATGCAACTTAATGGAGCTGAATTTAGACAAAGCTTCATTTGAAACACAATAACTTGTGAACGACCATCGACTATAATCATTATGCAGCTACAAATCAATGGCTTTTAGCGGAACACTCTTTTTGGGGGGTTGGATGCAAAAAGTAAGAGGGTAATTTTACGACAATGGATCCTGTGAGAGAGGTGTTTTAAAATGAGCTAAACTACACATTGATGATCCGTTACTATTTAAAATAATAACGAATATTAACCATCTTATTGATAGAAGAATAAAAAATTATTTGTCCCATTTTACCAGGAGAAAAAAGGGATGTTTTATATCTTGTTATTTGAAGACTTTTCCTTAAATGACCCAGAAATTATCCAAATTTAACATTTTCATATTTTCATGAAAGCTGTACACATTTAGGATGAAACAGTTGTCTTAGGGGTCAATTTAGACCCACAAGCTATAAAATATTAAAAGAAAACCTAGACATTCACATGGTTTGTGATAAATGAGGACATGCAAAATAGTTTTTATTAAATAATTAGTTATTAAAAGTTATTATAAATTGGGTCATTTTGACCATTAGGACAAACGGAAATAACAGAACTCTAAGAACGCAAAAGGATTGAAGTAAAATACTCAGAATACTTAGAAAGATTTCATTGTCCAAACTTTCCAGCAAACACAGTGGAGTAAACCTTACAGCTATAGGGTTTTCCCATCAAATATGTTTTTCACTCAAATTGTGTTGGTGGGAATTTTGGCTCTGAAACAAAACTAGAGACACTGACTCGTTGCTCTTATTGCCAGTCTGAGATGCTCCAGTGTATTCCCAGGCACTAAAGGAAGCGTCTGCTTCTCCTGAGTGGGTGGCTCGGAGGCGGTGGGGAATCTTTGAACTTGGGGAACTGCCACGGCCGCCTCCCAAAGGAACTATCCAACCACCAGCACTGAGACACATCCATCACTCTGCCACAGATCTGTGGTGTGGCCTTGTCAGACACTGTGGCCGCCATGTTTGCTGCTGTTCAGGCTGCTGTGTGCTGGCTGCTAAATTCTGCCTCCAGCCCCGCTTACACCTTTCAACCTACGAGGACTCACCTTCAGTCCTAAAATACCTGTTTTCCTAACAGTTAAGACTGTCAGGAGAAATAATGTGGCGCCTTGAGGGCTAACTGCAATTAGGTTATTGTATGAACTTTGGTCACTAGAAGTCCCCTTGACTTGGTGCAATTTATGCTGCCTGTAGTAGACTGTGTGTTGAACAGCTGGCTCTTATCACAGGCACATGGTCAAGGTTGTCACCTTCTGACCTCCAAATGTAACCTGATTTTCAATTACTCAACCACACACCCTGCACATTTACAACAGGTAACAATATACTGCTTTTGTGACTTCAAAACCAGCAAGACTAATTTGCCTGATTCAGCCCACATGAAAAAAAAATAAAAATACATAAAAAAACACTATAGTAATTTATAGTAAATATAATGTTCATTGTGCAAGTGTGGTGTTTTATAGAGTTTATGAGCCACACTTTAATCTGCTGTGATAATTCTATTTTTACTATGGAAATTCGACAACTATACATTCTAAAAAAAAATAATGATGGGTTGTTTTAACCAAATTTTGGGGCAAATATGGATAAACTCAACTGTTAACTTTATTAAATTTAAGTTACACCCTTTGACCCAAATGTTTTGATTTGTAAAAACACCCCAGTGTTTTAGAATGTAGTGATATAAACAAGTTACCCAATACTGTACTTTTCTATAAATATAGTATTACAATCTACCAAAGTTTACTGCAGTAAGACTTAATATTATACCTAGTAAACGTTACAGTATTTATTAAGTTTTATCAGTTCACCATGGTCAATAATGCAGTATGCTGGAGCATTCATTAACAAAGTGTTGTAAATACTATAATCTATACCAGTGTTTCCCAACCCTGGTCCTGAAGGCACACCAACTAATCACAAACTAGTCTCCCTAATCAAACACACCTGAATCACCTAATTAGAACATAAGAAGAGACTCCAAAACCTGAAGTTAATTAGTCAGATAAGGGAGACATCCAAAATATGTACTGTTGGTGTGCCTCCAGGAAAAGGGTTGGGAAACACTGATCTATACAATATAATAAACAAAAACACTAGTATGTACTAGTAACTATGCACTAACATCCATCTGATCCATGGGCTTTATAAAAGCTTTACTTCAATATCAAGAAAACATTTCTTGTAGATTTTTACATTTATGAGTAAAACCAAGACTGATGTATCAATACTTGTATATTTTTCATTTTGATCAAGCTAAAATATTGCTATTTATGTGTAAATAAGTAAAGAGGGCATGACAAATTGTGGCACCAGGATAATACACACATACAATAGTGTATACTGCCAGACTTTTGTTGCCACAGCTCACACATGTATATTAAATTGTTTTTGCACTACTCTGTTGTTGTTCTACCTTTTTATAGTGGACAAAGAAATATCAAAGATAGCAAAATCAATTAAAAAATGAGTATCACATGTACATTAATGTTAATGTATGTAATATCGCTTCATGAAAACATTTGTAACTAGTCAGTTACTTCAGTATTGGTGTACATTAATTACACCATTGATTAAAATGTCCAAGTACTTTCAAACTCATAAAAGCCAATTGGAAAACCTTGAGGGGACAATTGGTGACCTCTATAATTAAAGGTCAAACCCCTCAAAGTAAGTTAAAACAAATAAAAATGTACAACACAAGTTTGTTCATGTTTCAGTATACTTTCAAACAACCACAAAATTAGATTAAGCAGATCAAACTGAAAAAGATGCTGATAGACAGGAGGTTTACTTGAGGAGGTTACCAAGGTGACAGCAGATGCTTGGAGACTTCATGTTATGATCAGTTTATGATGATTTATAAAAATAAATAGCTATACATATAACTTATAGGCTATATCACATGCATATTATAGGCTATATTTGAGTGATAGGCTAAATTACCCAAATAAAACTGCATTAAAAATGATAGAAATGTAAATTCTTTGAAAAATGTGAAACTTGTTTCCCTTTCTGCCCTTGCATTGTAACATTGTTTGGGGACAATTGTAACAATTACAAATTAGCCACATTAACGCACTCTCAAATAAATTAAATATTAATTAATTACTATTTAATCACTTGTAATATCTACAACAGCAACTATTAATGTAGTGGAAAATTATTAATAGTTGAGTCAGGCAATAAATGTATGTATGCAAATGGATAATATTTACAAAAAAATGCAAAAAGATCAGTGAGATTTCGTTTGTTTCGTTTGTCGTAAGCGTCCCGAGGGAGGCTACCGAAAAGCGTCATTACGCATCATCGGTGCATTGCATCACCATCGGTTTTACGGCTGCTGTTGGATTGCGCGCAATATCTATTCTGCTCTGCTATTTCTCAGGCTGTCTAGATGGCGTTCAGTTAGCATATAGCCCTAGTAGAGTGTCATAATAAATCAAATATATTGTTTAGGCTGATGAAAAATTTAATATTTTAGAATTAACAGTTGATTAGCTACACATGTCAGCAATTTACAATAATGATAAACAATGCACATGTTTTACATATTCTAGATTAAAATATATGTAAATATCTTTACTAGTCGTATTGTCAAGTTGCCCCTTGGATATATGGGCAGAAAAATCTAATAAAAACCTGTTGGAAAAAAGCACGTGCAGGTATAGCAAACTCTTATGGCTGAAATCCATTCATCCATCAAATTCATCCCCGTTGGTTGTTTAAAATAGCTATAATGCACTATATAATGCACTCTAATTCAGTAATTATATTATTTAATGGATGCAAATATAATACTTAATGCAGCAGAATAATGAGTTATAAATTGATCATACCTTGGAGGAGCTCTGTGGAGATGTCCCGTTAGTTGAACAGGGATGCTGTCCGACGAGGGTCTGCACTCTCCAGACACTCTACAAACCTTCCCATACAAGTTTTGGGGGAAAGTACAGAGGAGACCGGCATGGAGCATTTAAAAACTCCTTGCTTTGAAATGCAGAAATGTACAGTATCCACGTTTTCCACAGAACATCTCGCCTCGTCCAAAACATCATTTAAAGTTTGCATCAGTCTGTTGTCGTGATGAGGTCTTTATGAGCATCTTGGCAGTTCATTCTAAAAATGTCAGCAAATTTAAGAAACAAGTTTTTAAAAGTTTCTTTTTTCCTAAAAAAAAAAAAAAAAAAAAAAAAAAAAAAGGGTTATCCAACAGTAGTCAATGTTGGTGAATCAAGATGTAATTCATTCAAGTTTTTTTCCCCCCAAGCGCACAGGTTGAAGTAGTGGACTTGTCTTTTTCTGCGTCTAATTTCTTCCAGACGCTTTAAGTTTATGCTTCCTGTAAGTCTTACATTTGTAGGACTCTTTTTAACCGGGCAGGGTTTTGGACCTGTTTTAAGGGGGTTGGTTTGGGGCGAGGAGGAGCAAACATCTAAAAAAAGTGCTGCCCCTTCAAACTTCCGAAATGGGGGTGGGTATGATTTTATCAAGCAATTAGCCAAACAGTCTTCAGCTGGGGAAGTCTGACTTACAGATGTATTTTATAAAAATATAAAAAACAAAATTAACCTATTTATGAAAATAATTAGTTTATGGTAAATTATTACTAGGCATAATTAATAAATTATCCTAATTTGCACATTTACTGGTGTACACATTAAAAAAATATATTCTTATTTAAATGTTATTATTATTAAACTAAATTAAGTTACAATCAGTGGGTATTTTACGAATTGTAAATGCAATACCGTTAATACACCTTTAATTTATCACTGATTTGAGTTGCGCTTGTGATTTTTGTGATTTGGCAGCGCAACTCAAATATTTAACACTAGAGTGCGCCACACAATTCTAAATCTGTTTACAATCACATCCGCAGGAGTGAAAGTTGGCCTGTTCCAATTTCCCAATGTAGGCTTTTCTTTCAACTGCCTAGGTGATCGATGTACTTTCCCACTATACCAGAGTGGTATAGTGATATCTATATTAAGAGAAAGCATAGTGATTCATAAAAAAATCATTGACTGAGGTAGATTTATTTTCCAGCATCAGTCCTGATAACTTTCCCAGTGATGGGTTGCAGCTGGAAGGGCATCAGCTGCGTAAAGCGTATGCTGGATAAGTTGCCGGTTCATTCCACCGTGGCGACCTCAGATTAATAAAGAGACTAAGCCGAAAAGAAAATTAATAAATGAAGTCCTGATAACATATCACAAAATTTTTAAGCACTTAACCATTTTGTTTACATAATGCCAGTGTAATTTTTCTTATGAAACAGCAATAAAATGTATAATGCTTTTCCACACAAGGCTAAGAAGATTTATTTATTACAATCTTAGAAAAGTCAAGACGATCAACAACAGCAGTTTTAGTGATTCGATTGCTTTGTTTTTTTGCGTTATGAAAAACAAATCAAAATTACCACTCACACAGAAACAAAACTAACTTTGAAATCCATATAAACACAAATAGAATGACATACTCTTTATTAATTTGATTCAAAAACAGAAAACTGAAAAAAAAACTGAAAAACAAATCTGAAAAAAAAATATATGGCAAAAAAATATATATAAAAAAAATATTCACTCATTCACACATACACTACGCCCGATTTAGTTAATCAAATTCATCTATAGAACATGTCTTTGGACTGCGGGGGAAATCGGAGCACCTGGAGGAAACCCATGAGAACACGGGAAGAACATGCAAACTCCAGACAGAAACGCTAACTGGCCAATCCAGGACTCGAGAAAGCGACCTTCTTGCTGTGAGGTGTCAGTGCTAACCACTGAGCCACCATGTCGCCCTCAACTAACAACAACAAACAAATTATTTTTATTCTTAATATACATGATTTTTTTCCACAGTGCTGAAAGGGCATTCGCTGCGTAAAACATATGCTAGAGTAATTGGTGGTTCATTCTACTGTAGAAACTCCAGATCAGGGACTAAGCTGAAGGAAAAAGAATGAATGATTGAAAGAAAGAAAGAATTATTGAATTAAAACAATTGTTTTTGGTAAATAAACTATTGTTACATTTAATTACATTTTAGGAAAGATGTGTTAAAAAGTATTAGATTAAAGTACTTTTTGCTCATAAAAAGGAGGTAAAAAAAAGTAGCTGCTTGAATATCTTTTTTTTGTCTCAAACCCACTGCAAAATCTTAAACTCACCAAAACCCCACAGCTCCTGAAAATTCCAGATTTCTTCATTATTTGTTTATGTCGGCTTTGCTTCTTTCAGCCATGTCCTTGCTAGATTCAAAAGAGCTTTTCTGCCCAGCAGGGACAGCACGTGGACTGGCTTTGGTAACAATCCATTGATGTGAAAAGGCAGTTTCTTATGTGTTAATTTGGCCCACTGTTTATTTGAGCAAGGATTGAACCAAACAAGCTTCCGGGTGAGGAAAGAGGAAGGAGGATGGCAGCCACTCTGTGGTTCTCTATAGGCTGACCTCCCACCAAAGCATGGCAAACACGAGGACGCTGTGCTCCTCCAAAAGACTGCTGAGGTGCTGAAGGACAGAGGCTAATGAGTCCCGGCTTCACAGTTGGGGTTTCTTTGACCCTTTACTGACTTGGAGGAAGAGCTACCACATGCTTTGCTGAGTCATTTAAAAAAGCTTCGACTGCTGGTGTCTAGTACAGTACGGCATTGTGTTGCATACGTATGGATCTCATCCTGTCAGACACCCCAAACTTTACCTGGGGGCTCGAGCCTCTTATGTGGGGTTAGAAATCGGAGATAGCTCACTTTATAGTTTTAGTCGCACAGACTTTCGTGGTCGTTCTTGATTTCACTTGGAACAATAGCATCATTGAGAGGCCATGTGCAATTCATTTTGCGTTTTGTTTAGATCAAAGACACTGATATTGTTATTGTTTTCGGTGTGGTTAGACGGAGAACATGAGGAAATGGGTTTAGATGGCACTGCTGGTAGTTTTAAATGATGAAATGTTATACTACACTGTCTTACAAATTATTAAACAAATTGGATTTATGTAGCATGAGCAAGACATTTTTATTTTTTTTATTTAAATTCATGGATGGTATTTTGTTTTAAGTTTGGGCATGCAAAAATTGTTTTGCCGTGCTGTAAAAAAAGGGTGAGATAAGATGATTAGACATTAATAAAACGTGTGGTTGTTCTATATTTAAAACTTCTGTACATAGACTCTCAGAAATAAAGGTACAAAATCTGTCACTGGGATGGGACTTTTTCAAAAAGTACATTTTTGTTCCTAACCGGTCATTGAAGGTACATATTAATACCTTAAAAGTACAAATGTGTACCTCACAGTAACTTAAAAGTACTAAAGTGAATGTTGAAGGTGTAAAAGTGTACCCTAAAAGTCCTTTGGGGGACTGTGGACGTGACTGTGACTTTTTGGACATGATTCTGGGGAAACCAGAGCACCTGGAGGAAACCTATGCGAACACGGGGAGAACATGCCAACTCAGGCTCATTCTGAAAACGTACAGCTATATACATTTCTGGAGAGCACCAAATACGTCCCAGAAGCTATGTTTTTTTTTTGCAGTTGTTGTTTTCGCGAATCCACCACTGTCGCTGTGTATGCTTTTTTTGATCTCAAATTTCTCTCGCAAGTACCATTCGCACCCGCTGTTCTTGCGTAAATACACCAGAGGCCACTGTCGACTGACTAACTTCAACCCTAAACACAACCAATAGTGTTTTCAAAAGCACAGATTGACCCACCCACTCCCTTCCCTGACCCAACCGACAGTTTTAAAAAGCAGTCCAGAAAAAGTCCTTGCCTCATTTTTACCATGTTTTTAGAATTTACCACATTCTTACCATGTTATTTAGTTGTTTATTTTATTTTTTGGCTTTTGTTTGTGCCTTACCTGCTTTCTAGAACTGTTCTTTGCCAGACTCAAACCCTGTCGTTGTGGTCAACTCCTCTTTGCATCTATAGTCTGCGACGTACATGGCAAGCTAACTAGACAAACTGGTAATAGTGGGAAAACCGTCCATAAGGAAGTAAGCAGTCAGCTGGTAAGCACGAAAAGGAATGGTATCTTACCGCCCCGTAACGTTCGTTTTAAAAAACGAGAGATCACCAAGCTTGAACTTTGCAACATGTGAAGCTTGTCGCACAAGTTTTTGCTTACAATCTGCTCCATTTGCATGCGAATGAATGGAAATCTATGAAACGAAAAGTGCAGTGTGACGCGGCTTAAGTGCTCTTTTAATCACTGAAATCAATCTCAGACACCTGTGATAATTAGTTTGTCAGGTAAGCCCAATTAAAGAAAACAACTACTTAAAAAAGACTTTCCACACTATTAAATAGGCCACAGGTTTCAAGCAATATGGGGAAGACAAAGGATGTCTTTGCACTGGACAAGGGGTATGAAAATATGAGATATTTCATAAAAGTGTGATCATCATGCTGTGAAGAGATTTGTAGATGAACAGCAAGTAGAGCGTAGACTTTGAGGTCTTTGCACATTGAAGTCTGATTTTTTATTTTTGTTTGCACACAGAGTTCGAGATGTATTAATTAATGTGCTGCAAAATAATTGGTAAAAATATACAAAATGGAGTCTGCAAGTAGTGAGGATGATTTTGTTGTCTTCTCTTTGCTTAACAAAAAAAAAGAAAATATTTTGGTCCATTACACCACATTGTGGAAAGAAGAAGAAAAGTTCCAACTCCTTATTATCCCGACTGATTCAGTGTTTACTTCAAGATATCTCAGGATGGCTCAGTTTGATACTTTGCTAGTGAGACCACCAATTTCTGTGAACCATTTGATCCTGAACAGACTAGCAGTTTGTCTAAGGTACGGAGATACAGACAGACACGCACACTAAAGTCTTTTTTCAAAGTTAGTTTCTCCTCCATTTTGGATTTTGCTTGTACAGCACTGAATTGTCAAAACACCTCTCAAAACATATTTTTGGATGTAAAAAATAAAGAAAAAAAAAACACTTAACATTTTTAATGGCAGTGTGTCAATATGGCTGACACAACGTGAGATCGAATTTATTTTTTAAAGTGCGAAAATTCCGGACAAAAATTTCGGAAATGTATTTCATTAATGAAAGTTGGGTTTAGGGTTGGGGGAAATGTAGATATTAAACCCTAACAGTTGATGACCTGAAAACTGATCTAGTGAATAGTTGGTGTCATTTCAGCTTCTACTTTATCAGTTCAGAACTAATTTTTTCTCTCACGGTCAGATTTTATTTTGTGTGGCACACAGGAAAGAGAGTTCAGTGTGCATGAACAAAGCCCCAGTCATTAAGATTGATTGCTGCTTATCTACTGCTCGTGAATTATGCTTCCCCTCAGGACCCCTTTAGAATGACTTTAATTTGTATTTAAGATAGTTCTGCTCCTTTACCAAAACCACAACTGTTAAACAAATATGCCATTTTACAGTGGGTAGAGCTGAATGTTTTCCTTCTAATGCTGATCCTCATCTCCTTTCAGATGATTGCTCAATTACTCACCAAAACTATTTTCTGCTGGAATATAGAATTTTGGACAATTATAACTGTATAACTGTGAACAAATTGAGAAATAATGCATTCTATTTCATTGCACAGATGTTTCACAACATTCCAGAGAAAAGGATTTGTGTTGTTAGGGGAAAACGATCCTTATTTTTTCTTATAACTTTGAGAAATGCAACAGCTTGAAATCGAAGACTGAAGTCAAATTATATCCTATTATTTTTTCTTGTCTGTTTGACTGCCTGTTCATCTGTCTGTCCATCCATTCATCCATCTCTCTCTTTCTCTGTTTCTCTGCCTTCATATCGATCTTCCAAATTCAATATTGCTTCATTAGCATGACTGTAAACATACAATATTGCCCAAGCTTGAAATATTTAACAGTGAAAATATGAAAATAACATGATAGAAAAAAAGAATAAAGTTTTTTATTTTAAATAAACTGTGTAGTAAAAGAGGTGTGCACACATTTCATACCACAGTGTTTAACATATAAACACACAGGCCAAAGGTCACTGTGAGAGACAGTAAGGAAACATAGTAAGAAGTCTCTCTGTCTATTGTTGCTTCTTTAAACTACTTGTGTGTGTATATATATATATATATAATATAATATATTATATTAATCAAACACAATTCTTGAGTTTTTTTTTTGTTGTTGCTGTTTTTTTTTGTTTTTTTTTGGGGGGGGGGGGGGGGTGCAACTTAATTGCTTTATGTGTACTTAAACTTGTAAAAAATCAGTTAAGTTTGATTTGTGTTATGACAACATGAAGAAAGAGTGTGGCACCCAGCATTTTTAGTGTTCAGGTCTTCCTGTCTGTTTTTCCTCTGTCTGTCTGTCTGTCTGTTTGTCTGTCTGTCTGACTCTCTATCTTAATGTCTATCTGTCCATTTGTCTTCATCTCTGTCTGTCTCTGTATTCATTCTGTCGGTCTTCACGTTTACCTGTCTGTGTGTCTGTCTGTTTTCATATGTATTTTTCTGTCTTCATGTCTATCTGTCTGACTCCATTTGTATCTGTCTGTCTACTTGTCTGTCTGTCTGTACCCATGTCTACCTGTCAGTTCCTGCCAGTTTGTTATCAGTTTGCCTGCCTTCAGGTCTGTCTGCCTGTCTGTCTGTCTTCATATTCATATGTCTGTCTTCACGTCTTTCTGTCTGTCTCCTTTTGTGTCTGTCTGTCTGTCTGTCTATTTGTCTTTCTGACTGTCTTCATATCTATCTGTCTGCCTCCATTTGTATCTGTCTGTCTATTTGTCTGTCTGTACTTCTCTCTATCAATCCATCCATCTGACTGTCTTCTGTCCGTCTGTCCATCATCACGTCTCTTCGTCTCTCTGTTTTTGTCAGTTGATCCATCCATCCATCCATCCATCCATCAATCCATTTCACAATTTGCTCTGTCCACCTATAGACCTTTAACCTAAGAGTTTTTACAAGTTTTACAAACTAGTTATTTTAATTTCCTTTCATTGCGGTTTACTTTATCCCCCGTTCATTTCCATTCTCCTCTATTCATTTTTAAATCTAACTAAATTAAACAATAATTACAATCACAAGTATTCTACTTCAACTCAAAATCGATTCGCATTCATGAACCTGTGAATTAAAACCATTTCACATTCAGATCTAATTGGTGCACCTTTTCCACTGAGACAGATGATTAGGGATTATAATGTGTTTTAAAGTAGCTTGCTAATGGCCAGCGATCCTCCAGCCTGAAGTAAAGAAGGCCTCTGCTCTCTTGTGCAAATGCTCTGGATGGACAGTGAATAGAGTGAGTAATGAGGGGAAGTGCCTTTTGAACTTTAAAGCAAAGCACCTTACTCACATTTTCCAAAAGTGCATCCGGTGGCAGGACTATCATCTGTGCTCAATAACTGAGAGGTGATTATCGTCAGACGTGGGAGAGCAGAGCTGAGAATGAGGCCATTCAGCTCCAAATGTGTGCCTTTACAACATGTGTTTAGCCAGTGCCTGTGTGTGTGTGTTTGTGTGTATAAAAAGTAGACATAATCACATCTACTACACTCCCCCCTGCATGTTTGGCTGTTTCTATGGCGAGTCATGTTAGTATGGCACAGAACAGGATTAAGACAAACTGATTTGATTATAGAAATGCGATTTGAAAATTCTCTTCTTTCATTTAAGCTTGAGAGAGAGAGAGAGAGAGAGAGAGAGTGAGTGAGAGAGAGAGAGATGTCAAGTCACACACAAAGGGTAAGCTAATCTCAGCTAATCACATTTGTGGAATAATGTTTATTATCATAAATATCATTTTGGTAATCAGTTTAGATTCATTTACCGTACTTACAATTTTGATTTCAATTCAATTCAATTTAAATGCAAAATATGTAGCACTTATTGTTGTCTTACATGATTTATTTGATGATTATTGTGTAATTTTTTTGAATTATTATTACTATTATTTTTATTATTATTTTCTTATTATTTGTTATAATACTACTACTATTACTAATAAAACAATAATAATAATAATAATAATAATAATAATAATAATAATAATAATAATTATTATTATTATTATTATTATTACTAATACTAATACTATACAATAACCTTGGTAATATTAAATAGTTTACAAAGGTAAATTACAAATTATTGTGGGATGAGAAAGAATTATTATTTATTAAATATAAAACATTTTAGAAATAATCATGCTGTTATTACATTATTATAGTAAAAGTTAAATATTATATGTAATAATATATATTTTATTATTATTATTTTATTTTATTTATTAATTTATTTGTTTATTTTTGAGTTGATACATTGTTTAATGCTACATGGGCAGTTTTTATTTGTGATTTTTTTATAACGTAGTTTTTTTATAACAATTTATGTTGTGTGTTTTATGTTTTATTAATTTTTACAGCGTCACACTGTTTTGTTTAGATTTTGTGACTTTTCGACTTTTTACTTTTACCTGATTGCTTTAAAAGTTACATAAAACAATGAATGTTTATTTTTTCAATCTAAATAGTGTGTATATTTATGACTGTTGAAACATTCATTCATTTTTCTTCAGCTTAGTCTCTTTATTCATCAGGGGTTGCCACAGCGGAATGAACCGCCAACTTATCCAGCATGTTTTACACAGCGGATGCCCTTCCAAGTGTAACCCAGTAGTGGGAAACATCCATACACACTCATTCATACACTACGGACAATTTAGCTTACCCAATTCACCTATACCCGCATGGCTTTGAACTTGTGGGGGAAACCGGAGCACCTGGAGGAAACACATGCCAACACGAGGAAAACATGCAAACTTCACACAGAAATGCCAACTGACCCAGCCGAGGTTGAACCAGCGACCTTCTTGCTGTAAAGCGATCGTGCTACCCACTGCACCACCATGACGCCATATTATTATTATTATTATTATTATTATTATTATTATTATTATTATTATTATTATTATTATTATTATTATTATTATTATTATTATTTTATACACAAAAAGTGGTACTAGAACCTTGGATTACTTTAATGGTAATAATACATATTTTACATAAATTATGGGATGGGAGGTAATTATTATTTATTAAATATCAAACATTTTAGAAATTAACATGCTGTTATTATAATATATGTAAAAGTTAAATATAATATAAAATAATATATTAATATATATTATTGTATTCATTTATTTGTTTATTAAGATTCTTTTCTTCCTGGGCAGTTTTTTTATTACATTGTTTTAATTTGTGTTGTGTGTTTTATGTTTTATTTCGTCTTACAAAGTCACACTATGCTTGGTTTAGTTTTTGTGACTTTTCAACTTTTTATTTTTGCCTAATTACTTTAAAAGTTACATAAAATAACGAGTCTAATCTAAATCGTGTGCATAATTATGACCATTGAAACATTCATACATTCATTTTTCTTCTGCTCAGTCCCTTTATTCATCAGGGGTCGCCACATTGCAACTTATACAGCATGTTTTACACAGCGGATGTCCTACCAGGTGTAACCCAGTACTGGGAAACATCCATACGCACTCATTCACACACATACACTACAGCCAATTTAGTTTATTGAATTCACCTTTAGCGCATGTCTTTGGACTGTGGGGGAAACCGGAGCACCCGGAGGAAACCCACATGAACTCGGGGACAACATGCAAACTACACAGAAATCGCAACTGATCCAGTCGGTACTTGAACCAGTAATCTTTTTGCTGTGAGGAGACAGTGCTAACCGTTGTGCCACCATGTCACCACTGTAGAAACATTGAGAATTTTTACATTTGCAGACTGGGCCCACCCACTTCCATTCTAAATCAAACTGATTTTTATATAGAAAGAAAAAAGTCTTTGCCGTAATCCACATTATCTCATATTTCCCCACAATAAGTTGCCGTTACTGAATTGATCAGAATCATTATATTCATTTTACCATATATACCATCTTCGCCACTGGCTTGCTTGGATTGGGACTTGTGGAGCTGCACATTGATGGATTTGCTCTTCAGTGTTTGAACTTTCAGCAGTAAAATTTAAACCACGCTGAACTGTACTAAACTGAACTTCAACTCTGAAATCTGGACATTACTAGAACTTCAATGTTAAGCGGCTTTGACACAATCTACATTGTAAAAGCGCTATAAAAATAAACATGAATTAAATTGAATTGATTTTATGCACTGAACCAACAGTTTTCCTGTCACAGGAAATAAAGGTGATTTATGTGTTTATTTTTGCCTTTTAAATCCTTAATCTCTTTCCTCTGCCATTGCCATACATTGTCATTACACAGAAATGGTCATTAGCCTAAATAATACAGACTATTTATTGACTGTGACATGACAGAGTTTGCTTTAATGGGCAAAAAAATGCAAATTACGGGAGCAGTGATCTGTCGATATCTAAAGTTTCACAGGGCTGCGTGAAGGTGGCTCGCTTTCTTTGTGTTCATTATGGAGGTAATGGAGCTTGGAGGGTCAGAAAGTTAAGCACGGTTAACAGGAAATGCGACTGCTTCTGTTTATAGTCTTGCTTCCACATTGAAGCAGTTCTGTAGGCTTCAAAGCCGCTTTACTGCATGAATGTCCTGCCCGGAGGCTCAATACTCAAGGCTCTGGTCTGTAGATTATTTGTCATAGAGCTCTGCTCATTTTCACTCTGAAAGATTACAGCAAACAGCACTGATGCTATTGTGTGATGACTCCTGTAAACGCTTGTGATGAAGCATATCATCCAATTACAAAGCCAATCCCACGTGTTTCTGCGCGAACAGGCGGAGAAAGATGAGTTGGAAACATTTTCACATGGGTGAAAGTGTGTATCATACTTTCAGCTGTTAATATTTATCATTTTTATTTCATACAATTAAATCTGAGACAAATTAATTTCATTCATTCATTTCATTCATTTTCTTTTCGGCTTAGTCCCTTTATTAATCAGGGGTCACCACAGCGCAATGAACCACCAACTTTTCCACTTTTTCGCAGCAGATGCCCTCCCAGCCACAACCCAACATTGAGAAATCCCATACACACTCTTTCATACACATACACTATGACCAATTTAGATTATTCATTTCACCTATAGCGCATGTCTTTGGACTGTGAGGAGAACATGCAAACTCCATACAGAAATGCCAACTGACCCAGCAGAGGCTCGAACAAGCGACCTTCTACAAATTAATAAATAATTAGTAAAATATAATTATTACCAATGGGATGTCAATTCACAACTTTTTGGTTTAGTGGTTAAATTGTAATAATGCAATCTCATTTATGTTATAGTATGATTTACTTATCCCACTCAATGATGGAGTTTGGAGGTGGGGTTTTGGGGCACTCCTCCTTTTAAAAAGCATATGTTTCATATAAATGATATTGTATGATTTTGTACAAATTAGCCACTTTTCTGACAATAAATAATATATTTAAAGTTACTCATGAATATTTAAGCAACTCTCACATGCGGTTTCACTCTAAGCTTGTATTGATCAGATAGCAAGAAAATTGTATGCAGTGAAAACGTTATTGTGTATTTTTATACAGATTGATTTGTTTTTAAAATAATGACACATTGTTAATTAGTTGTTTGTTATTTTGTTGCTTTCGCTTATTTGTTATTTGCTGGTTATTGTTTGTTATTCACTTATTGTGTGTTTTTAATAGTTTATTTGTTTTGATGTGAATAATCATACATTGTTTTCTTTTTTCTTGCTTTGCTCTCTTTTTTGTCTCTTTTCTTTTTGTTTTCTGTTGACTTGTTAAATAATTACTATGCATTACTCTGTAATGTGATGAAATGCAATGTAAATGTTTGCTTTTATGCGTTTTGTTTTTTAATGATTAATCACTCATTGAGATTTTGTTTTGCTCTGTTTATTTAACTTGATTCACTTGTCATAGTAATTGATTACACATTGTTATGTTGACATTTTTGGTCAAATTTGATTTTAAGAATAAATTCTGGCAATGAACAAACATTAACTGTGAATTTTGTCTCAATGAAGTAATAATTTGCTTGTAATAAGATCACACAGAATGTGCACTTTTTACGAGCTAATAAACAACCAATATCTTAATAATAGGCAGATAATAAGAGACTACATTGTAAAAAAATATGTATTTCTGTATTTTGGGTGACACAATGGTGCAGTGGTTAGCATTGTCGCCTCACAGCAAGAAGGTCGCTGGTTCGAGTTCCAGCTGTGTCAGCTGGCATTTCTGTGTGGAGTTTGCATGTTCTTCTCGTGTCGGTGTGGATATCCTCCAAGTGCTCCGGCTTCCCCCACAGTCTAAAGACAGGTGAATTGAATACACCTAACTTGCAGTATAGTGTAAATGAAAGTGTATGGGTGTTTCCCAGTACTGGGTTGCAGTTGGAAGGGCATTCACTCTGTAAAATGCTGGATACGTTGTCGGTTCAATCCACTGTGGTGACCCCTGATGAATAAAGGGACTAAGTAGAAGGAAAATAAAAGAATGAATGAGTATTTTGGTTTCACAAGTGTTTTTCATTTATTATGGTTGCATTATGAGACCTTGATCTCTGCTCAACTTTTGATGTTGAAAATTTAACTCTTTAGCTTAATAAAGTGACTTTTATTGACGTTTTAATAGTTGAAATTATACAACAAATACAAAATAATATATAGATAAATCTGTAAAATCTAAATCTAAGTCTGTAAAATAACAGAAAATATACTGGCAGTTTATACTAAGGTTTTTGTACTGTAATATGCATACACCAACCCAGACAATATATCACTTTAAACTATTAAAAATGTTCATAAAATAATAAAAGTCACTTTTTCCATATTTTTAAGGTTAAAATTTGTTTGAAGAAAGATCAAGGTCCTGTAATGCAATTCAAAAGCATAACAAATAAAACATGAATAACAAAATATGCAAAACTGTTACAGATATTTTTTACACTGTAGTTAATAGTGAGGATTTGTTACTTAAACCAAAGTGTCACCCTATTTTTTCAACCTTACCTTGCTTTTGAGGATTGGTAAGGGCTTTATATGTGTTTTCCAGAGGTGAGAAAATGACCAAAGGTGCTAAACCAACCTCCCCATTTGCTAGTCTGATCAGTTTAAACCTCATTATTTCTGACCTCACAGCAAGACCCAAGCAATCACCTCCACAAAGATCAGAGAGTCAGACAACAACACACCTGAATCTCAAAGTGACGGTCTGTAAGTCAAGCACATCTCTCACTTAACTGTCGACTCTTTGGCAGTGACGTGACATTGACTTCAGCTCTGTTTTCTTCATGACATACACTTGATGTGACAAAACAGCTCCACCTTAAACAGCATTAGAAAGGCTCTGAGGATTTACACTCTAAGCAACACCCAGGCTTGTTGTTATCACCTCAGCGATGATCTGAGGGCCCCTCGGGGTCCCGTCTGTCTGTGGCGCTGGCCGTTTTACCCTGATGAGCTCATGTGGTTTGATAACAGTCCTGCGAGTGACCACTTTGAATTTTTTTTTTTTTTTTGTGAGACTTGGCTCGTCTGTTTTCCTCAGCCTTGTGAAGTCTGAATCTAGCAGGTCAGGAGGGTCTGAACAATGGCGTAAACTCAACACCCACTTCTCTCCTCTGTGGAGGAGACGAAAAACAACCAGTCTGATTAATTGCTTTGTGAAAGTGTCTTTTAGTTATTGAAACACAACCTACACTGTAAAATATCTTACTGCCTTGAATTTTTTAGTTGTATCAAATTAAATTTTCAATCACCTCAACTTACATTAGTTGAACTGACTAAAAATATTAAGTTAAACCAAAAAAGTAATAGTAAAACCCGATTAACTTATTAAAATAATTAAAAGTGACATAAAACATTTGCTGTCATGACTTGCTGTCATAATATTTTTACAGTGTAAGATCACAAAGGATTGTTTTGAATCATTCTCTGCCGTTTTAAGTGAGTTAGGAAAATGTCTGTACGTATTTGTGTGAATTATATATTATATTATATTATATTATATTATATTATATTATATTATATTATATTATATTATATTATATTATATTATATTATATTATATTATATTATATTATATTATATTTGTTTGCAATCATCCTTTAGTATTTAGTCAATTCTATCATTCAGTTATTCAATTACTTATACATTTATAAGTTATTCAATTAATTAAACATTCAATTACTTATACAATTAATTCAACCATTCATTCATCTATTCAGTCACTTGTTCTGTCATTACTGCATTTATTTATTCATTCGTTTATTCAATCATCCATTTGTTCAACTATTGGTTTAGTCAATTAATTATTTAATTATTTATTTTAAACAAATGACTGGATTGACTGAAAGGATGATTGACTGAATAAATGAACGACTCAGTTAATTTGTTCAATCATTCATTCATTATTTCAATTGTATATTTAATCACTCATTTAGTCATTCATTTGTTCAACTTTTCATTTACTTTTTCAATAATCTATTTGTTTGTTTCATTCATTCATTCGTTAATATAGTCAGTCAGTTCAATTATTCATTTATTCAACTCCCTGTCATTTTACATGACTGCCTAATTTAGTTTACAAAATAAGATTTCCAGCACCCCAGAATATGTGTGTATATCCAGTCAAGCCCCATATTATATTATATTATATTATATTATATTATATTATATTATATTATATTATATTATATTATATTATATTATATTATATTATATTATATTATATTATATTATACTCATGGCTTTGTGTTTTTGTTGTGTTTTCCCTCTCCATGTCCTCCTTGACCCAGTTTCTCTCCTGTGTGAATTATTAGTTTTTGGTGTGTCTTGTCTCCTCATTAACATCTTGTGTATTTAAACTCCTATTTTCCCAATGTTCACTGTCTGGTCTTAATGTCAATTTGTGTTGGTTTTGCCTGTCTTCCGTTCCTGTGTTTCCTGGAGAGTATAATAAACATTTTTGAGAGTTTATACTTAATGTTTGTTTGTGAAGAGAAACCATTACAATTATATCATACATTTGTTTGCAATTATCCTCTGTATCTTGAGGGGATTTATCCATCCATCCATCCATCCATCCATCCATCCATCCATCCATCCATTCATTCATTTGTTCATTTTATCGTTCATTCATTTATTCGGTTGTGCTTTTTTTTCAAATAATTTTCCAATCGTTTGTTCATAAATTCAATTCAGACTTTAATCTATTCAATCATTTATTCAACCACTTATTATTGACTAATAGTCATTAGTTTGTTCAGTTATTCATTCATTTATTAAGTCAGTCATCCATTTGTTTATTGGTTTGATGATTTGTTAATTGG
Source organism: Danio aesculapii (assembly GCF_903798145.1). Taxonomy (NCBI): domain Eukaryota; kingdom Metazoa; phylum Chordata; class Actinopteri; order Cypriniformes; family Danionidae; genus Danio; species Danio aesculapii. Next base: position 36,917,721 of record NC_079450.1, on the reverse strand, counting down.
TTAAATTATGTATTCAATAATATGTCAATCCATTCAAAAACCTATTGAATCATTCATTCAATCATTCGTTTACTCAATCGTTCATTCATTTATTCAATCAATTTCATTATTCATTCTTTAATTAATTTATTGAATATCTAATTTAGTAAACCCACTTTTGTCCTCTCAGGAGGGGACTAAAAACAGCCAGTCCGATATATTACTTTGTGAATCTTTCTTTCTTTTAGGAACACAACCAACAAACAAGAACACAAGAAGGCTTGTTTTGAGTTAACAATTTAGTTTATAAGACACAATCATTTGCTGTACCACTAAATCCCTGGATCTACTGCTGATGTTGCAATATTACCAAAAACATGTGAGTGTGCTCTTTAACTCCTGCAAGTTCTCACAGTGCTATCCAGATCTGGTTCTGTTCAAAGACCTGCAGAGGGACACTCAGGTTTCAAACATCGAGGAACAAAATAAACCAATTTGCTACAGAAAAATAAACCTCTTTCTAGCTGGTATTTATTTCTGTTGGAAGAAAAACTGCTTCACAGTTTACATTGGGAAGTGCAGCTTTTACCTGTGCAATATGTTACGACAGCTGAGCTAAAGTGACCTTGGCTAATGAGAGCTATGTCTGATTTTGGATCAATTCCTGCTTCTGGATAATGGGAAATATTGGAAAGAAAGCTGTTCACAGTTTTTTTTTCTACTGACTTATTTGTTAGTTTATTAATTTGTTAGACAAAGAAGCAGTCCATTAAGACTACGTTTGTATATATCTTAGACTTTTACACACCTGAAACTTGTCTATAGCACTTGTTCACTGCTGCTCTTATAGTTGTGTAAATTGCTTCCTTGTCCTCATTTGTAAGTCGCTTTGGATAAAAGCGTCTGCTAAATGACTAAATGTAAATGTAAATGTAAATCTATTTACAAACTATATATCTATACTTATATTTGTTATCAGATGCAAAAACCTCTAAAAGGCATTTGATATTTTTTCTACAATTAGCATTTTTCTCTGACTCCTGTATGCAGGCTCAGTAATTTTACTTGTATAGTGACAAACAAGTTCTTTTTATTGCCTTTAAAGTGAAGAAACTGAACATAAACATAGGAGGTTGAGAAAAATGTTTAATTTAGGATAACATTTCAGGTGGCATGAGAAGTTTTTACATCTAAACCATTCATGTAAAGATCTGACTAATTCAGCTCACGAAAAACATGTGTGTAGGTAAATTATGTATATAAACATTCTTACTAAATAAAACTTTAACATAGTTAAAATTGTAATGAAAATACAAAAAAAAAATGTTTGTCTGTTTGAAAAACTCATTCATTGAATCCATTTATTCCATCGTTTATTCACAAATTCAGCCAATTCAATCATTCATTTAATCAATCATTCAGTTGTTCAATCATATAAACATTCATAAAATAAATTTAATATTTCATTCATCTATTAAATTAATATTTTTTATTCAATTATTAATTTGTCAATTAATTTATTATTTATAATTTGTTCATTCATTTTTTGATTTAATTTTTTTAGTTATTTATTTATTCAATCAACCATTCATTTATAAAGGAATGACTGCATTGACTAAATTGATAAATTGCTGAATGAATTACTTGTTTAATTAATTAATTTATGATTAATTAGTCTATTCGGCCATTCATCCATGAATTCAATCAACTGAATCACTTGCAAAATCCTTCATTCAATTAACAATTTATTCAGTCACTTATTCAGTCCTTGAATACTTGTTTAATTATTCATTCATTCATTAAATCAATCATCTATTTGTTTCAATCATTCATTCATTCATGAATTTAATAAGTCACTTATATTATTAAGGTTTTCTGTCATTTACACATTGATTCAATCAATTCAACATTTTTTTTATCTATTCAATCATTTGATCTGCCATTTATCTATTTAATTATTTGCTCAGTCACTGTGTTGAGTCTGGACACCACAGAAAAGACTCCAGAGCCAACCTGGAGCAGACCCATCTCTAGTCTCACTCCAGGATCACCAACTCATATATTTATTGAAATATTTGTTTAGTAGTTTATTAAATCATTCATCTATAAGTGACTGACTGCATTGACTAAATGGATAAATGACTTAACAAACTAATGATTTAATTATTTAATTCATGGGTAATTAATTTATTCAGTCATTCATGCATAAATGCAATCAATATATATTTTTTTTCAATTACTTTCAAGGAAATGGATTAACTGAATAGATGCAGGACTGAATAAATGAATGATTAAATTAATTTGTTTAATAATTCATAATTTCATCCGTTTATACACGATTTATTCATGTATTCAATCATTTAGTCAGTCACTTATTCACATATTTAATTCATTTAGATTCATTTAGAGAGCCATCCATCCCTCCATCCATCCTTCCGTTCGTTCGTTCGTTCGTTCGTTCGTTCGTTCGTTCGTTCGTTCGTTCGTTCATTCATTCATTCATTCATTCATTCATTCATTCATTCATTCATTCATTCATTCATTCAATGCAAAGTAATGTGCATCAAAAGAAAAAAAAATTAAAAAACGTTCTGCCTCATAAACTCATCTTTATGTGATTAATGAAGAAAACCACAGAAGACTTTATGAGTGTTGAGGAAGTGGGTTAGTTGTTGGAGGTCTGATACAAAGCTGTGGCACTGCAGTGCAGCTGGAAGTGTTTACCTGCTGATATACGGCCTGATTCAAACTGTGAAAGAAAGCCTTTCTGTTTAGTGTTTCTAACAAACTCTTCCAGATTACGCTCAACACCCGTGTGTAAAAGACTTTCACATCACCCGTTTGGCTGAAATTGAGGTTTTTGAGGGAACAGAGGAATCCTGGTTTTGAGTGAAGAGGGCAAAACTCAGAAGTAATCATCCATTTCTAAGAACGATTGCAAAATACAAGTACTTTGTATTTATTTGGTAGAAAAATTAGATGTCTCTCCAACAATCCTGCCTTCATGTGTGGTAGTTTTTTTTTTTTTGTTTTTTTTTGTACATGTGGACCAAAGGATGTTCAGATTTGACGTTGATGCCCCTCAATGGGGGTTGTTTGATGGGGGTCTTTGTGTGTGATATTTCCCAAGCTGATGGAAATGAAGAACATATTTTGGAAACCAGAGTGGTCCTTATACACACTGGGAACATCTGGTTGAATCACTTATCATGCTGTAGCACCAAGAATGGAGTTATTGTTTCTGGGCCATTATGAGCCATACCGCCAAACATGTCCTGCAGCAGAGTTCTAATCTCTAGATAGGCTTGCAATGGCAAATTTAAAGCCTTTGATGAAAAGTCTTAATTATTTTGCTGAAATGCTCATATCCCATGTGGTCTGACTGTTGAGTTACATGGATTTACCCAATAATTTGTTAGAAATTGTATAGAAATGCTCTTCTGCAGTTGTTTCACAACATACACTCCTCAGTTCTCCAAACTGCTTGTAGAGTCTGTAGAAGTAGTTTGACATCGATTTAATCATAAAAATAAATTATAATGTTATTTACAGTAAGATTTAAATAAATGTGTATGAAAGAAAGAAAGAAAGAAAGAAAGAAAGAAAGAAAGAAAAAAGAAAGAAAGAAATCACAAAATAACCATAATATACATTACCTGACATCATAGATCCAAGTTGTAAGCGCAACAAATAATAACTTGACTTTTAGTTAATTATTTGGAAAAGTAGCAGAAGGTAGATTTTTACAATGAAGCATCTGTTGAACTGCATCCCAATCATCACGGAAACTGTAGAAGACCTATTGAAACACACATTGACCCAAAATTGTTATAGAAACTAGTCCAGTTTGGTAAAGGAAAAATCATGATTTGGGTTTACATTCAGTATGCGGGCATGCAAGAGATCTGCAGAGTGGTTGGCAACATCAACAGCCTGAGGTATCAAAACATTTGTTCTGCCCATTACGTTACAAACCACAGGAGAGGGCATATTTTTTAACAGGATAGCACTCCTTCTCATGCTTCTGCCTCTACATCAAAGTTCCTGAAAGTAATGAAGGTCAAGGTGCTCCAGGATTGGCCAGCCCAGTCACCAGACATGAACATTATTGAGCATATCTGGGGTAAGATGGAGGATATATATATATATATATATATATATATATATATATATATATATATATATATATATATATATATATATATATATATATATATATATATATATATATATATATATATATATATATATATACTGTAGATAGATAGATAGATAGATAGATAGATAGATAGATAGATAGATAGATAGATAGATAGATAGATAGATAGATAGATAGATAGATAGATAGATAGATAGATAGATAGATAGATAGATAGATAGAGGGATAGAGGGATATAGAGATAGATAGCGGGATATGGAGATGGATGGTTGGATGAACATAGGGATGGATAGATGGATGGATATAGGGATGGATGGATAGTGAGATGGATGGATATAGGGAGGATAGATATAGAGATTGATGGATGGATGGATGGATGGATATAGAGATGGATGGATATAGAGATTGGAGAGATTTTTTATATATATTTTCTTTTATATATTTTCTTTTATTTTCACTTTGAACCTTTAGTTACATAAGTTAGTTATGATAATTAAGTAAGAAAGTATGACCTGTACTATCTGAACTATTTAAAAAATAAATCACCTTTATTTGATTGTATTTTTTTATTTATTGATTTTGGCTATGTGGATTGTAATGGATTATGCATCTATAAAAACTTTTTATTTTTTAACTTTTAGTTGAAATTTTTTGCAGTAGTCATTTTTGGCCTAAAATCAGTCTCTTATGGAATAGTGTTATAAGTCTCGCAATTGTCATAATCATCAATGTTTAAAACCATTTTTTTCAACCAAATGTCCAACTACTCCACCAGACATTCAGCAATTGTTTCCAGTCTTCCCCTCAGGCGCACCTAACATTCACTTCGTGTTTGCTGAAGTCATTCGTACCATCGCTGGCTGTAATGCGTCAGTGCAGGCCTCCCTCTCTTGTTAAAGTCAGACATCAAACAGACTGAGTTCTGTTCAGAGGTGCTGCGGCTGCTGCTGATGTCATACAACCTGGTAGTTGGTGGGTTCATGAGGGTCTGATCTCCAGAGGTTCCCCCTTCAGCTGCTGGTGATACCTGCTAGCTTATACCACTGAACCCAAAAATGACCTCACACCACAGTCCAATTACAGTGCTGGGAACTCCCAATACCCCCTTAACTGCAGCAATACATTAAAAATTCAGCACAGCTCAACCACACTGCTGTGTTTGGTACATTTGGTTTAGAACAAGTGAGTAGTAAGTTTAGGGGGGGCTATTTTACAGTTGAATTCACAATTATTAGCCCTCCTTGATATATATATCAAACAATAATTAACAGAGCAAGATTTTTTTTCACAACATTTCCTATAATATATTTTTTCCAAATATGATGTACTGTCATAATGGCAACGACAAAAGAAATCAGTTTTTAGAAATTAGTTATTAAAACTATTATGTTCTTTCCATTAAACAGAAATTGCCAAAAAATTAACAAGGGGTTTAATAATTTTAACTTCAACTGAACACGTGGTGGCGTTTGAAGGTGAGAAACGCTGAGCACAGATGCTCTTGACAGTTCTGGAGGTAATTAATAATATAATAACACTTACTGAAATGGCTAAGCTGTTTTAAAATGACCAAAACAACATTTCAGATGTTTTAAAAGGTGGTTTGTCCAGTCACACATTTTTTGTCAATGCATGATCTCTTATAATAAAATCACATGACTTGAAAAAGTGTTTCAATTGTAGTTTATGCTCATCTTTTCTTAACAAATAAAAAGTTTATCCAAATTAGTTATGCGTATACATTTTTGGGGTATTTTTTGCTCTAATGTTTTTGGGGACACCTGAGACTTATAAAACATATTGTAAAATAATAGGAATCTTTTAAATATCACACCAACAAAGATAACCGTACCACATCTGAACTTAAAAGAAGGCAGTACAAATACCTAAAGCCTGGGTTCTAGTCTTTAAATAATAATGCCAGTGTCATTCATTGGGTTTCCATTATCCTGTGTTGTACACTCTCAGAAAAAATGGTATAATGTTGTCACTAGGGCAGTACCTTTTTATGGAACAGAGTTGTACCTTAAGACAAAGAAACAAATTTGTACCATTGCAGTTTGTACCTTTAAGGACATGATTTGTACCATGGGAAACCAAAATGTACCTTTGGTTTTTAAAACCTGAGGTACACGCACGTGCCCCAGTAAATTGGGTCTAGCAACGCCCCTGGTTCAAACACTGAAGAGCAAATCCATTGATGCGCAGCTCCACAGGTCCCGAACCATGCAAGCCAGTAGAGACAGAGGAAAAAACTTCACCAATTGGCGAAAGTAAGGAATTAAAAAACCTAGAGAGAAACCAGGCTCAGTTGGGCACAACCATTTCTCCTATAGCCAAACTTCTTGTGCAGAGCTGCAGTCTAGGCGCCGGAGGCTGGAGAGCTGAAACAACTAGTAGTATTTCTTTGTGTAAAGTGATCAAGGCCAGATATGTGATTGTGTTTCCTTTTTGTGCATTCACACAAATTATACGTAAATTCCAGTATATCAATATGAAATTTAATGCAAAAATGTAGCCCAGGCTGCAGATGCAATCTGAGCTGCATGCAATGCTTTGAATGGGCTCACGTAACCCCACCCCTAACCCTACTTGTCACAGTGATGTCACTAGCTCCTGAACAGCTACTGATTTTAATAGGAAATTGTATACTCTCATACACAAAGGTACAAATGCTGCTACTTTTTTGCACTTTTTAGGTACATCATATGTACAGTTTAGGTAATGTATACATTTAAGCACATATGGACCCTTTAGGTCGGGGGTGCCCAAATTCGGTCAAGGAGGGCTGGTGTCCTGCATAGTTTAGCTCCAACTTCCTTCAACACACCTGCCCAGAAGTTTCTAGTATACCTAGAAGGAGCTTGATTAGCTGGTTCAGGTGTGTCTAATTGGGGTTGGAACAAAATTTTTCAGGGCACTGACCCTTCCAGTACTGTTTGGGCACCCCTGCTTTAGGTGCAAATGTGCGAAAACACACTGCTACAGTGACAGTGTAAGCATGCTTCATCTGATGGAGATCAAATAAAAACAGAGACTGTTCTTATGTTATTTATATGACATTTCCTCATAAACATACATTATGTCTGTTGTAATATCTGATGTAATCTTATTAAACTGGATCTTGGCATAAAACAAGTTTGCCTATAAATTGTGTCAGGGAGTTTAGCACATTATGAAGAGTCCTAGGGTGTTTAATGTACTGTTTTGAGGCCCCTGCGCTTTCCAAACTAAGATCCTGGTGTAGGTTGTGCTATTCTAGACCTGTAACATACCGTTCCATTTTGACAGAGCAAACAGAGAGTGAGTATCTCTCACAGGAGATGACGTTCAGGGGTGGGAGCTGTTTCAGTTTGGACCACATCGCTTGGTTTTACCCTCAGACGTGAGCTTTGCTGTCAATGTGTTCCATTATACCACAGTCATTACCATTTTATGGTCCCATGAGATCACCAACAGCTGTATTTCTCTACGGAATTTCACAGAGATTGTCACAGCACACAATGTGTCGTCTGTCGAAACGTGCTTGATTTGTGAACTGTACCCTTATTTTATTCCCACTGGCAATGTTCATTCAGATTACGTTTTCTAGAACGTCCTGGGCAGCTTGTTTCAAGGTTCAACCATTGGCTAATTTCGAGAGCAGCTTTAACAACATCCAAGAGAAAATGTATGTCTTTGGTCTGGAGTTAACTTTTTGAAATCCTCTAGAATCAAAATAGTTTTGCATCCTGTGAAGTGTCTAACATATAAAGTCTTCTTTAAATAGACAACCAAAGACTTTACTAAATATTAAACACATTTTGTAAGCACACACCCTCACTGAATGATTGTTGAAAAAATACATATAGCCAAAATAGATTTATTGTCATTTTACATGTCTTTCTTGTGTTGTACACTAAAGAGGATATTTTGAAGAAATTTGATAACTTGTAACCTTTGAATTTCATAGTAGAAAATAAACGAATATTATGGAAATCAATGGTTACAGGTTTTCAGCTTTCTTCAAAATATCTTCTTTGGTGTTCAACAGAAGAATGAAAGTCAAAGAGGTTCAGAATGAGTGAAGGGTGAGTAAATGATGACAGAATTTTAACGTTTGGGTGAAATGTCCCCTTAAGTACTGAGTAAAAATTAAAGCGATAGTTCGCCCAAAATGAAAATTCTGTCATCATTTACTCACACTGTTTGCTTATCAAATGTTCAACACCTACTTGAGTTTCTTTCTCCTTTTGACATAAAATAAGATATTCTGAAAAAAATAAAGGCTCATTGCTGGGACCAATTGACCTCTATAGTAGTGTTTCCCCCATACTAAGGAAGTTGAAGATTCTCAGCAACTAGCATTCTTTAAAATATCTGAATTTGTTTTCAACAGAAGAAAGAAATTCATCCAGGTTTAAAACGACATGAGGCAGAATACATAAGTGTTAGATCAGGGTAATTTTCATTTTTGGGTGAACTAACCCTTTAACTGCATATGCTTATTGTATTACTTACTATATCGTATTATTTACAAACAGGGTTCATACACATTTTACTACTAAAATTCCATGACACTTTCAAGACCTTTCCAGAACTTTCAAGTACATTTTCATGACGTAATGTTTCATGTAATGTCCACAAATAAATGGTACATAATAAAAAAAAACAATGATGTTAGAATTTATTACAGCATATCGTAAAACAAGCAACAATCTTTTTTTTTTAATTTGTTTTTATATCTATGTAAAATTGATTTTGATAATGCTTAAACAGCACTAATAATGCGAGAGCAAGTTTTTGGCCAAGGACAGAAAAGAAGACAACTAACCTATATATTCAAGTTAGGGCTGCACAATATATCATTTTAGCATCAATACCGCAATGTGTGCATCTCCAATAGTTACATCACAGTATATGCAATATTGGGATTATAGTTTAATATAGAGTTTAATCATAATGGAGTAAACGTTTATCATCTGCATGCACTTTTTTTGAGTTCACTCAAAAATTACTTACCATTTTCATTACACCCTTCACTTGTTTCAAACATTTATGTTTCCTTTTTTTTATGAACACAAAAAGAATATAATTTATTAACTCCTATAGTATTGAAGCAAGTGAAGTGTGATTAAATAGTGAGTACATTTTAATCTTTGAGTAAACTGTACCTTTAAGGCCTGTGACTGTGTGAACATTTTAATATTTTAAATTTTAAAACATCCGGCCACAAGAAATGTTTTTGTAACTTCAATAAAGATTATAATATACAATGAAGACTATGCAGTGTTGATTATTCAATATCTGTACCTGAATAGTGAATGCCTGAAAACTATTATTCATTGTTATCTTTACTATATTTTATTTATCTATGCTTGTTATTTATTTGTTATATATTATTCGAGATTCACTCCTCTACAAAATCCCCCAATCAATCCAAATGAACCTGTTAAATCATCTGGTGGCGATGCAATGGCGCAGTAGGTAGTGCTGTCGCCTCACAGCAAGAAGGTCGCTGGCTTGAGCCTCAGCTGGGTCAGTTTCTGTGTGGAGTTTGCATGTTCTTCCTGCATTCGATATAGTACGATATAGTTTCCTCCGGATGCTCCGGTTTCCCCCACAGTCCAAAGACATGTGGTACAGGTAAATTGGGTAGGCTAAATTGTCTGTAGTGTGTATGGATGTTTCCCAGAGATGGGTTGTGGCTGGAAGGGCATACGCTGAGTAAAAACGTTTTGGATAAGTTGGCGGTTCATTCCGCTGTGGCAATCCTGGATAAGTAAAGGGACTAAGCCGAAAAGAGAATGAATGAAATCATCTGGTGAAATTGTATTCACATTGCAATATATATCACAGAAATACAAAATACCGTAATGTCAGATTTTTCCAATATCACACAGCCCTAAATCAAGTATACAGATATTTGTTTAACTAAGTTCCATGACTTTTCCAAAATTTTGTGGGTTTTTCTGTTTTTCCAGGCCTGGAAAACCTAATGTCAAAAGGAAATGTTCCATGATTCCATGATTTTTCCAGGTTTTCCATGACTGTATGAACCCTGGATTAAGGATGCCAATAAAACATTTGTAAGCATGAACATCGCTATGTGTAAATATGTCCATCTAAATGAAATTTTACATAGCTTATTACAGTTACAACTACAATTACACAGTTAAATACTGTTTGTGTGTTTTATTGTGTTGACCAAAGATATAATTAAAATTATCGTGTGGAAATATGTTAAACTGTTCTTTAAAGTAAAAATTTTAATTTGACAGTACAACACGGTGGCTCAGTGGTTAGCCCTGTCGCCTCACAGCAAGAAGGTCGCTGGTTCGAGTCCTGGCCACATGGGTTAGTTGGCATTTCTTTGTGGAGTTTGCATATTCTCCATGTGTTGACATAGGTTTCCGATGGGTGCTCTGGTTTCCCCCATATAAATGCATTGGTGAATTGAATAAACTAAATTGGCTATAGCATGTGTGTGAATGAGTGTGTATGGATGTTTCCTAGTACTGGGTTGCAGTTGGAAGGGCATCCATTGTGTAAAACATATGCTGGATAAGTTAGCGGTTCATTCCGCTGTGGCAACCCCTGAATGAATAAAGGGACTAAGCTGAAAGAAAATGAATGAATAAATGAATGTGCACTTTGTAATAAAGGTAAAGACATGAAAGTGTATCTTCAAGTTCTATGAAAAAATAATATTAATAATTTGAAATTTACCAGCTATCTACATTTTATTTTATGGACGTTTCCCAGCACAATGCAATGATCTAAACATCCAAAACAATTAAGCACAATTCTTCATTCATATATACAATGGACTTTAAATAAATAAATTCATTCAGACACATTGTATAAACTTTCCAAAAAAGGCACAATCTGCATCCTCAAATGTAACACTAAAATCTGATTTGTTCACAGGCATTTTTTGAGGATGTTACTGGAAAAAATGTTGCGTAAATTATGTCGAAATATGACTCACTTAAAATCAAATTTCCCATCTGATAAATGAATTAATAAACCTGAATTCCTACCCAACAAATATTGACAGTTCACAAAAATTTTTATATACCTGGGTTACGTCATCATTAAAGCTAATATGAGGTCAACAGATCTTTTGTGTGTGTGTGTGTGTGTGGGTGTGTGTGTGTTTGTATGTGTGTTAAAAGTAAAATCTGTAACATGGCATGTGTCACGGGAGTAGACCTCCATCTGGTGAAATGTTTATTATAGTTAAGAATGAGTGTTTACAGAAATTCCTTAGAATCCAGTTGGGAAACACTGTTTAGGAAGCTGAGTCAGGGAATCGGGGGCTTTCACGGGTTAACACTTCTTAAAACTATGAAAGCATATTCATATACAAGTAAGTCAAAGAATTATTTAACCCTTTGACTTTTCTCCAAAGCACAAAAAGGAGTCTGTATCCCTTAGAGACACAAATATTTTTATATTTTTCCTTTTCAAAATCTAGTTAAAAAGCCAGTTGTTAAAAAAATAAGCAAAGGTAGTTTAAACCACCATTCATTCATTCATTCATTCATTTTCCTTCAGCTTAGTCTCTATATTCATCAGGGGTTGCCACAGTGGATTGAACCACCAACTCATCCAGCATGTTTTACACAAGGGATGCCCTTCCAGCTGCCACCCAGTGCTGGAAAACATTCATACACACTTATTCACACTCATACACTACGGCCAATTTAGTTTATTCAATTCACCTAAGCCGCATGTCTTTGAAAAAAAAAATTATAATAAATCATAAATTATGGACACTAGCTTAAGGTCACAGTAAAAAATAAAACTGTTGCTCAACCTAGTTTGTTAGCTCGACATTTAAGAAACTTGGAGTCAGTGTGAGCTGGTGTGTGATCTTTGTGTAGATGGGTAATTTAAGGACATTTGACCAGACTTTAGTCATGTGATAAATATAACCTTAATAAAAGCATGACCTCTGGTTTTTAATGACCTTTTAGATTACGCCTTTGTCCTGCTTCCTGATTTTAGTAAGTAAACCATGATCCATTTTGATAATTTGATCATTTACTCAGTTTAAGGCCATCCAAGGTGATTTTTTTTCTTCTTAAGAACACTGAGGTTTTAAGCTGAAGCTGTGTGCTTTGTGATTTATAATATACAATCCAGTGGCTACTTGCGCTTTGAAAGAATGGAAAAAAATAACAAATAAATTAACAAGAAACCCTGAAGATTATTTGCAACACTGTATATGTATATTTACAGTTGAAATCAGAATCATTAGCCCCCTTGAAGATTTATTCCCCCAATTTCCTTTTAGCAGAGAGTTTTATTTTTTTTAACACATCTCCAAACATAATAGTGTTAATACCTCATATCTAATAACTGATTTCTTTTATATTTTCCATAATGACAGTAAGGGATATTTTACTAGATAATTTTCAAGATACTAGTATTCAGCTTAATTTGGTTAACTATGCAAGTTGGGGAAATAAGGCAAATCACTAATCACTGTAGACTGAAAAAATTATTCAAAGATGATTCCTTGGATTTACAATTTTTTTTAAGATAAGTGGCTGTAAACCAATTATTTGGGCTGAATTTAAACAAACAGCTTATGTTGAACATTACTAAATTTAATTTGGTTGTTTAAATTCAACAAATAAATTGTTTGCAACAATTTTGCAGACATCGATTGATCGATTGACTGATTGATTGATTGATTGATCTATTAACTGACTGAAAAGGGAAAAGGGGTGTGAAAAAACAAGGTAATCAGGGAGTGATTGCTCCATATTTTAAATCACTGTTTCTCAATTCCAAGAACGCAGAGAAATGACTTGCGTTCTTGTGAAGACTGGTCTTGCCAGGTGTCCTCGGAAGAACGAATTCGGGAGATCACGAGAACAGAGAACGCATCCTTTGAGAAATGAGATGCTGCGTTCTTCCTGATGGTCACATGACCTTGGAAAACTATTTAAACATTACAGCATTCATACAACGATTTATTGTTTTTCAAAATATATACTATGCACAATATAAATAAAACAGATTTTAATACGAATTTCAGCAAATAAAAACCCTTAATGTGTTTTGTTCGTTTATTAAGATGTCCATGGTAATGTTTACTTTTACTATTTCATTTAGGGAAAATCCTGAGGTACATAAGTGATATCTCTGAACTTTGATAATAAATCTAAATAAAAAGCTGCGCTTTTCACCTCCAGTCGCAATAACTTCTGGGACTTCCAGAGCGAATTCGGTGCTCAAGTCTGCATCGGTGCATCCTCGATATCAAGAACACATGCGGGAAGTTTCCGCATACTCCATTCTTGCGGTCTTGAGTATTGGAACTGAACTTTGGCAGTTGATGATGACGTTACACGAGAACACGAGGACGCAAGACCACTGAAGAACGCATATCGAGAAACAACCAATGTCTGTACGGAGAGGTCACATTTTAATATTCTCACGCAATCATGTGATGCAATTTTGCAGGTCAGAGTTCATCAAGCTTGAACTTTGGAATGCAGGAAAGTGAAACTTTCCGCACAAGCTTGCGTTTCCGGTCTGCCACCTTTGCACATGTATGAAATGAAAATTTATGGGGTGAAAAGAACAGTGTGACCATGGCTTAAGACCAGAGGGAAAGTAATTTGTCCAAGCAGCACATAAACATAGTCTTGATTTCACATTTCTTTGATGAAGATGCAGATTTTCCTACCACCTCAGAAAAAAATTGTCTCTCCAAGTACCATCATAATAACCAGTATTAAAATACAGTAGTGTAGTAGGCCTAATAAATCAGCTACAGCACTGCAAAGTTAAAAAATGAGGCATATCAATCCTATTATTATGCATATGTATTATTGTCAGCCACTTTAAACATTATAAATAGTTTGAACATTAACTGCGCTTGCAGGTTTAAAAAAGTAGCCTATTCATCAAAACCTGGAAATGTTGCTTGGATATCATAAATATAGGCTATATGTCATATTCAAATTTATACAATTTTTAATACATTTTAAAATATATGTTTCATGCAGTGGTGTAGTCGGGGCTATACGCACGTACTCAGTATGCTTACTTTTTTCCACGAGCTGTTTGGGTATTACCACTTCTGAGGATCAATAATTGTGTATATCCGTATTCACTTGTTTTTCTGATTGAACTTCCCTAATTTATGTGTATTCACGTCCCCTTTAACTGTATACAGTATACCAAATGTTTTTTTAAACTCATAATTTGTTGCAATTGGTGCAGTTTTGTTTAACTTGTGCCATTCCCCGCCCCCTGAAGATCGCAGCAGCTGTAAGAAAATTGAGTTTTGAGTTTTTCGAAGACCACAAGTCAACTGAATGGTGATGTCTCGCTGAAACGCTCAGGTAAATTTAGAAAATAGAATGGGCGTTGCTTTAGCCCTCCAATATTTCTATTCAGTTCCCCAAAAAGTTTTGCGATTTAGCTCATGAACTGTACACTATTACAAGGTCGCCTCAGTCCCCTTTAATTTTGATATAAAAACTGATAGCTAACATAGCTAAACATAAATCATTAAATAGGATTAGACTATTAGCATCTCCCTTTAAAACGAAAAAAATTGCTTACATCTTTTTAAATGGATAGTTCTCCCAAAAAATGAAAGTTTGTCATCATTTACTCAACCTTTACTTGTTCCAAACCGGTTTGTCTTTGTTTCCTTCTGTTGAACACAAAAGAAGATATTTTGAAGAAAGCTGGAAACCTGTTACCATTGACAACATTGACATAGTATTTGTTTTTCCTTTCGCGGAAGTTAATAGTTCCAGGTAACTGAAGTAAAAAAAAAAAAAATAATAATAATATATATAATGAATAATGTATAATTATTATTAATTATATTATATTATAATATATAATGAATCAAAGAAACATTGACTTTCCTCGTTTCTTTGCCTACTTTCATTTAAAATTTGGGTCGGGTGTAATAGTACACCACCTTTTTTTTTAGGACTACACCACTGGTTGCATGTACATATCATGTATTTGTAAAATCTAAACATTAACTTGAATGTAGATTGCTAGGGAACCTGTTTTTTTCAGAGTATGTCAAGCTGACAAAACATTGCTGCACTCTGATACAAGTTTTATTTATGGAGAAAATTCAAAAGCACTGCAGTGTTTGGGTGTACTGTATTTGTCTGAGATAATCAGTCTAACAAAAATATATTCCATACAAAATATGAAGCTGATCGGTCTGTTCTTGTCACAAGACTAGCAGTCCGTACACCTGGAATTCACAAGCACTTCGCGCTGCTTGTGCCTTCATTATAAATATCAAACTTGCATGTGGAAATGACACGATATGTGAACATCATTTGCGATCTCCAGCAGTTGATCTTCTTCTTGCACACACACACTGGATTCATCTGATTTGTTTACAAACGGGTTGTGGATCCATTCAATGGCAGTTCTTACTTATTTTGCTAGCCTGTAGGTTAAATTTTGGCGCTCAGGTGAACGAGATGTAACAAGAGAATATGGTCATTTTTCAAACGAAAAGATTTTTTCTAAATAAAAGTTTGTTCAGACTCAGATAATAAATTAAACGAAGATAATTATTGATTTCTTGTGCGGTTCCGGTACCAATTGATCCACAGACTGGTGCCGGGGGTTGTGTACGTGTGACATAATTTCAGGGCTCAAACTAGACTCTTCACTTTACTCCTCAGTGTCATTGATTAACATTTACTGTAAAGTCCAGTTTAAGTTTGTCTTTTTCGAATTTTAGCTTTTGAATTCTCATGGTGTGGATATTAGATAGATGTCAAGTTTTTGACATCGGTTTTATTGACACATTTGACCTGTTTTTGACATCATGTTTGGTGTCAATTAATTACTTTCAACATCAGCCTCCCACTGGGATAAATCAGTAATTGTGCCTGTCACTGATATCCTGATCTTGTTAGAACTAAAAATCTTTTCCAATGTTTGCTCTTCCATCAATCCATCAGTGAGTTGTCCAGTCTGCTATTACTGCTAAAGGCTAAGCTCATCCAAGACCTCCATGTCAGGTTCTAGACTGTATATTTGACCTGCTTACCTCATGGTGGGCTGTGTGATCATGTGAAACCCCAGTCCCAGATGTCCTCTTAACTACAGAGTCCCCATTGGTTTGCTTTGCAGTTCTTGTGGCAACATTTGTTATTAAAACAATTACTTCTTCTTACAGAGAAGGTGTTCTCTAATTTGAAGACAAACACAACTACTCAAGAAATCCTAATCTTAAATGTACATAATTTGAAATTGTAAAATATAGCTGGAATTGGTAAAAGTTTCATTAACTCAATGTTTTGGTTTACTTTTTCGACCCCAGATGATCTGACCATCTGGAAACAGCAGTCACATGAAGTGCAAAGTGAGCTTTATTAGATTGTGACTATTTAAAGACATGCAAAGTCATAATCAGGTTTTAGTCATCAAAATAGTATCAGGATATGCAGTGGTATTTCAATCTCTCTGGGGTCGGAATTTGTTTATTTTCGAGCTCTGAACTGAACTGAACTAAACTGAACTACAAGAACTGTTTGTTGCAATACTTCTGCTTTTATGGCAGTTCACTCAAAATTAAAAGATAAAAACTATGTCATCTTTTACTCACACTCTCTCTGTGGTTGCATAACAATGTGCTCTTTCTTCATAAGAGATTGCAGTGAAATGCCATTCAGTTTCTAGAGAAAGCTAGATAATTTCATGTTTTTCAGACACATATCGGAAGTGTAGCAGTATTGAGATGTGTGAAATTAAATTGAAACTGAAAAGTAGGCTGTGCAAAAATTTGGGCACCCTCACTTTCTTGTGGATTTCAAAACCTGTGGTCACTTAATGCTGATTGATTACATCACAAAACTAATTTGAGCGACTCAGTGAATCTTAACAATTCTAACACAGATGCAACCAATCATGAAAAAGGATATTTAAGATAGCTCAATGCTAGTTGTGCTTTTCCTTATTGAAAACCATAAAGTACCAACATGGAAACCTCAAAAGAACTTCATAATGACCTAAAAACTAGCATAAATTACTAATATGAATCAGGAGAAAGATGCAAAAAGATATAAAAAAGGTTTAAAGTCCACAGTCAGAAATATAGTAAAGAAATGGAGGGCCACAGGAACAGTTCTTTTGAAGAAAAGATGTGCAAGACCAAGAAAAATATCTGAAAGGTAAAGGCGAAGAATGGTTAGAATGTTCACAGACCACCTCCAAAGAGCTCCAGAAACATTTTGCTGCTGATATTGTCATTGTATATTATACACAGTTCAGCGCACTGTTCACAAAGAACAGCTCAATGGAAGGTGATGCAGAAGAAACCTTTTATGCATTCTGCCAACAAGAAGAGTCATTTGAGGTATGTAAAGGCTTATCTGGACAAGCCTGAATCATTTTGGAAAAATAGATTGTGGAGAGATGCCACAACCATAGATGCTTTTCATGGCGGAAAAAGAACACTGCATTCCAGGGGAAAAACATGCTCCCTACTGTAAAAGATGGTAGAGGATACATCATGCTGTGTGGATGTGTAGCAAGCACAAATACTGGAAACCTTGTCAGAGCTGAAGGTTGCATGTTCTCCACCCAGTATCAGCAGATTCTGAACAATAATCTTAAGAAATCACTCGGTTAGTTACTACCGGATATGATGTATCAGCAGGACAATGACCCAAAGCACAGTTACAGATCTACCAAGGAATACATGCTCAGACGTCATACAATGTTCTAGAATGGCCATGCCAGTCCACAGATTTAAACATCATCGAGAATCTATGGATTGATTTGAAAAGGGCTGTTCATGCTTGGCACCTAACAAACCTGATTGAACTGGAGAAATTTTGCAAGAAGGAATGGCCCAAAATGCCTTCAGCAAGAATTCAGGGACTTATCCTTGACTATAAGAAGCGTCTGCAGGCTGTTATTTCAGCAAAAGGTGGCTGAACAACAGATTGATGTCTTTATACTGTTGGGGTGCCCACATTTTTACACCTGTCTGTTTTTGTTAAGACCTACATTGCATTGCATCTGTTGATTAAATAAGTGTTATGTCAGAACTGAAATGTTGCATTTTCCCTAGGGTATGAAATATATCCAAATGAAATTGCAGGTTTGAAAGGCCAGCAGGCTATGGCTTGCAATTATGAAAATTTTCAACTTTTGCATAAAACTTTTGGATATATATCTAAGGCTCCAAGCCTATCCAAGTTTTTGTAATAACAAATAGCAACTTGACTTTTAGTTGATCGTTTGTTATCAGATGTGATTTATGTGAAAGACAAAGGCCTCTAGATTACGATTATTTTACCAAAACAAAATATAATCATGCCTTGATTTTAAATTATTTAATTAAGACAGTAAGGTCTGACTTTGTTTAGACAAAAGTCTTGTCACTAAACAGAAATAATGTACAGTATAGAATATAAAGTCATGATACAGTGGGAAAATAATTAATACTGTGTATGACTCCTATGAGATTGGAGGACTGCATCCATACATCTCTGCATTGACTCAAATAACTTATTAATAAAGTCATATGGAATGGCAAAGAGAGCATTCCTGCAGGACTCCCAGAGTTCATCAAGATTCCTTGGATTCATCTTCAATGGTTCCTCATTCATCATACCCCAGACATGCTCGATAATGTTCATGTCTGGTGACTGGGCTGGCCAATCCTGGAGCACCTTGACCTTCTTTGGTTTCAGAAACTTTGATGTGGAGGCTGAAGTATGAGGAGCGCTATCCTGCTGAAGAATTTGCCCTCTCCTGTGGTTTGTAATGTAGTGGGCAACACAAATGTCTTGATACCTCAGGCTGTTGATGTTGCTATCCACTCTGCAGATCTCTCACACTCCCATACTGAATGTAACCCCAAACCATGATTTTTCCTTCACCAAACTCAAAGAAAAATGCTAAATCAGATACAGTGACTATCATAAGTCTGTATCTCATGTGTCGTTTCCAGTGTCTTTGGAAATTCTAGAAAAAAATATATTGCAGTAGCCTCATTTCCCCCTGGAAATGTGAATTTTCTGTGATTAACCCATAGCTATTGCTAAACTAATGATTCCAGTATCCTCCCCTGTTTGAGTTGGATATTCCTGTGTTTTATGTTTTCCTTGGACATTCCATTATGCTGAAAATCTCTTCCTCAGTGTGTAAAGGGGACCATCAAATCTTACCATGATTCAAATGAGGCCTTTAGGTCTTCAAAAGGTCAGACTTTTACACATTGCAGGTTAGCAGTGGCCATGTTTCAGACTCTTCAGCATGATTCTACTATTACAGCATTAAGATGTGAGGGACTTACATCTTGTATCCAATGGGACCATAACAACCCCATTTATCTCCATACTTCAAGATTCATGGTCTTGGGCTTTTTACGGTGCTTGAAATTTTAATGTGAGGAGCACAGTAATATGGTTCATGATTTACTGTGCATACAAGCTACTCTATTTCATGTTTTGTGTATGCTGCCACGTGCTGAGCGAGATTTAGGGATTTGTTATCATAGGCATTGACTCGCTGCCAAAGTTACACCTCATTTCACGTATGGCCCATATGATATAAAACACACCATTGCTAAATTTCAGGTTAATTACTCAATGTCAGCTTATACTAGTGTCATGCACTTGTAGATTAACAAAACTAACATCTTAAATGTGAATTAAATGGAACATTTGTTTGATAAAATTAATCAGTAATTTGTTTGTCAGTTTATTCTATATTGTTTAGTTGTTTTAGGCTTTTCTTCTAAATTCCAGATCCCTTTTTTAAGACTTTTTATTTAAATGTTTACATGTTTTTATGCTGCCATACAAAGGCAAAAGACCTTAACTCGCAAGTGTTGAATTGAGAAAAATTACTGCAAAGATTTTTTGTTACCCAGACAAATTAGTTATAGATAGGACAAATTTAAAAATTGGAAATTACATGTTTTAGTAATGACATTTACCTACCTAAATAAAATCTTAAGCTCAACCCTGACCATTGACCTCTATTTTGAAGTCACTGTTCTGTCCTTTGCCTATGTATTGTATGCAAAAAAGCGAGAAGTCGTGCCAAGGCAAAAAGCACACTTCCACATGATCAATATTACTGCTCAACATTTACAAAAAACAGCAACACCTCTAGTGTCTGATAATCATGCTATTTATTTTGGATGATTATCAGTTACTTACAGCTATTTACTTATTGCTGTCTTGTGCTTTGGTTGCATTTGCAAATTACTTCCAAAATATAATATATAATATAAAATTAGTTTCTGTAAGTTGAAAGTATTTGTATACAGTATTACAATTTTTTTGTCTCTGTATTGTAATATTTTACATAATTTTTGCATTAATTTTGAGTTAATTTTCGAAAGCA
The DNA here is from genome assembly GCF_903798145.1 of Danio aesculapii. Lineage (NCBI taxonomy): Eukaryota > Metazoa > Chordata > Actinopteri > Cypriniformes > Danionidae > Danio > Danio aesculapii. The sequence goes on along the minus strand of NC_079450.1, from coordinate 36,897,224 downwards.
TGAGTTATCTAGACTGTTTATCAGTGGTTCATAAACTATTTAGAGTAGCATACTCTACTCCATTCTCTCTTCCACTTGGATTGCACTTACTTTTACCATTAAGGCAAAATAATTGCAATTTAAATAAAAAATAAATAAATAAATATATATATATATATATATATATATATATATATATATATATATATATATATACTGTATATATATATATATATATATATATATATATATATATATATATATATATATATAGAATTATTTACCTTTATAAATTCTTTTTTAGATGAATAGCCTAATGTTTCAAATAATAATATTAAAAAGAAAAATATGCAACTATAGTAAAAATTAAGTTATCCATGTATTAACTAAAACCGCTAATAGGTGGTGGTAACTTAAGACATTTATTCAACAACAAAGCAACGGTTGTATTTATGAATAGGTCAATGAATTGACTCTCACAATTCATTTAAACAAATAATTCATTCACAAAAATAACCCAGCCTAACCTTAAGAATGACAGGACCGATGTGAACACCAGCAGGTTGTAATGATGATTAATATTCTTGTGGATTAAACATCTCTGTCGACATTAATTGCAGTGGATATTATTGGGTTACAAAAAAGGTAGGAAATGGTTTTAACTGTGAACTATACTTATTTTATGTGTGATCATGCTACATGCTAACACTGTCCTACTATTCAAGTCAACTAACTTATTACAACTAGTCAATAGCTCCCGACTGCACTGAGTGAAAAATACAAATAATGAAGAAAAAAAGAACAGATTATTTAAGATATTTTTTAAGATATATATATGACAGAAAGTATGACACCAAAACAAAGGCAGAATATTGTAACTCTTTTGGAAGTTACTGTTAAGACGAGACTTTATTTTCTTGAAAAAACAACGATTTTGACTCAAGATACTTAGCCACGTGATAAAGGAGATCTTCATTGCCCTAAAATCATCAATCAACTTATTTTCGGCAAAAAAACAAAGTTGTGGTCTTTTGCCTTTGCACGGCAATATGTTCCTAAATTTCACAAATATGTAGTCATGGCAGGTCATGTGAAATGAGAATGAGAAGGATTTAAAAATAGCAATGACCAAGTTGGCAGGTATAAAATATAAACTACAAGTTCATGCAACCAAACACAACCGTGACACCTATACATACATACATTTCATGATTTTGCCACTCTAAGTAGAACTTTTGAAAATGAATAAAATTGCAATTAAGCGACAAAAAAAAATGTAATAAAGAAGAATGACAAACATTTTCAATGGAATTTAAATTAATTGTCTACACCATATTCGTCCATATGCAATGCAGTACTGACCCCAGCAATGTGTTTTTGAAAAAATTTTCTCTTTCTCTTTTTTTTTTTTTTTTTTTTTTTTTTTTGAGTATTGCCATTTTACCCCATTAGGCTTTAAATTTATAAAGTGATAACTAAAAATCCACATCCATTATTTTCCAACAATCTTCTTTGACTTCTAAACTGGTTTTCAGGGCCTTCGGGAACAATTTGCCATTACAAAAATATGTTAACCAGTTTTATATATTATAATAAGTGAATTCATGTCAACCACCATTTATCATTCAACCACCTCCAAATTAAAAATGAAACAAGTTTTTGGTCTCATGATTTTAAACATGAAGTGCTCTCAATATATGACTATACAGACCCTCTGACTCCCCTAGAAACCATCCATATTTATGGATACCATCTATATTACCTCCCAGGGTCTGACACGGGACAAAATCTGCACTGTAAAGAAAACAGAAATATGGAAATAATATACTTCAAGCCTGAGGGCAGATCGTAGGAAGAATATAAGTAGTTTAGGTCTTTCCTTTACAGGACAAAGGCAGAATAAAAAAGTTGTGATAACTGCAGAACTTATCATGGGCCTGTAATGCCCCAGCAGGCACACAACATCATAAGACGTTTTAATATTAGATTAGATTTAGGTTGTGACGTCAGGTGGCCAAAACTCAATGTCTAGCCAGTACCGATGTCAAATTACATTGATATTTGGTTGATTTCAGGTTGTGTTGGAAAGTGATCAAAATCCAACGTCTGATAGATGTCATAGTGGTAACATCCACACAACGTCAAGGTGTAACATGATTAGACACTGATATTTGGTTGATTTTAGGTTGGACATTGGACATTGACGTCGGTCTGACGTGGGGTTGGGTTCATCAAATTTAACGTCCCCACGACGTTGGGGTACAACATCAATATGATGTCATATTGACGTCCTGTGCCTGCAGGGGCTGGTCATACACACATTAGAGAACAGTCAGGATGGCATTTCATAAGTTAGTTCTAAATCATTAGTTCTGCTTTTAATGGATATGTCTGCTGTGTTTGATATGGTGAATTATCAGATTCCCTTATTTGCATTCTCATCGGTATTCTTACCTGGGCAGCAGTATTTTCAGACCTGCCTGTAGGGGAGAGGTATCCAAAGCAAACCAGCTAGTCAACGGGGTTCCTCAATGATCAGTTGTTGGACCCCCCCACACTTCTTCATTTACACCACATCCTTAGTTCCCATCATTAGAATGCATGGCTTTTCTTACCATTGCTATCCTGAAGACACAGCTCTACTTTCCATTTTATCTGGGTGATCCAACAGCTAATACATGGAACTCACACTGTACAAAATGTACCTAAAATACATATTTTTCCACGAGCATTTAACTTAAAATAATAATTATTATTACTTTAAAGAAGAGTGGTATGGTGGAGCAGTGGGTAGCGCTGTTGCCTCACAGCAAGAAGGTTGCTGGTTCGAGCCCTGGCTGGGTCAGTTGGCGTTTCTATGTTGAGTTTGCCTGTTCTCTGTGGGTTTCCTCTGGGTGCTCTGGTTTTCCCCACAAGTCTAAAGACATTCGCTATAGATGAATTGGGTAAGCTAAATTAGATGTTACGAAACACCAACATGGTGTGGCTAAATATCAACTTCGATATAAACGGCCCTGGGAGTAAGTATTGCTTTAAAGAAGTATATACACTCTCAGAAATAAAGTTACAGGAGCCGTCATTGGGGCAGTACATTTTCAAAAGATACATATTTGTACCCAGAATCCACAGTGGTACATCAAAGGTGCATATTAGTGCCCAAATGTACTTTTGAGGTACCATTATGGACCCTTCAGGTACAAATATCTACTGTTTGAAAAAGTACTGCCCCAGTGACAGCTCCTCTACCTATTTCTGAGGGTGTACTGACCTACTAGCTTATATTTTTTATAACAAAATCATAAGCTTTTTATTAGTAGCACTTGATGCAAGTATGAATTGCTTGATATCTTCCTCATTGTAAGTCACTGTATGAAATTATCTGTTAAATGACTAAAGGTTAAAGTCATTAATGTGCGTGTTTGAGAAAAATCTACTTACCTGCCCACAATGAAATTAGGATGATTACAGTCATGTACCTTTCTGAAATGTGGATATCGCATTCACTAAAGGTATGAGTGGCTTTTCATGGTGCCATTTGTGAGCATTTAAAACATACAGACATAATAGATTGGCTGGATGCATTGACTGGATGTGCACTAGAGAAATTATTCTTTGTTTCATATGCATGAGGTGAGATTAAAACAATTCGTAACAAATTTCAGACTGTTTTGCCTTTTTGAGAGAAGAACAGCTTTCTGCAGTCCTTTGAAATAAATCCATTATGTATATTTTGAGATTGAGCACCTTAAATCACTATAGACAACATTTAGTCACAAGCTTACATATACTACCCATTTTAGCACTTGAGAATGGTTGGTGTTAAATGTGAAAAGAAAGACCACACACTATTTAACGACACTATAGCATGTAAATAGCCACAATAATGACTGAACTGACTGGTCAGAGCTGTAAACTTTTGACATCATCGGTGCAATCATACGAGGGTTTTCCTTGTAATTGTCATCCTTGGGTGTAAAACTGTCTCCTTCTGTAAGGCTAATTTTCCCAGCTGTTTTTTAATGGTCTGGGTGGTCAAACCAAGATAAATGCTATGACTCCAGTAGCCATTAAATGATTAAAATAAATGCCCAGCTCTAAATGAGATCGTTTTGGTTTTCCTGGAGAGAGGGAAATAAGATCTGTTTTCACTCCTACACACTAACTGCATGAAGTTTAAAATGTAGTTCTGAAATGCCAAAAAAATCAGTATAGAGAAACAGTTTCAAATATTTGCTTTGTTGCAAAACGTGAGGTTGTCTACTTTACACAGCAGCGTTTAAAAGGATCTTTTGTGCTCTCACAATGTGAAGACTGTTCCAAAAGTAAGTCAGCTTAATGCTGAGACACTTCATTTAGCCAAATACTGAGACAATATTATGTCTTCTGTGTAAAGTAGAAACCCAGAATGCAATCTGCAATCCAGCTCTGTGAAACAACAAGGCCAAGATTGCAGCCAAAGCAAGAGAACTTTCCATTACTATGTTTTGTTTTCATTTGATGATGAAACAAATTAGTAAACACTTACATAATCTATTGACAATTAATCACCAACAACCTTTACTCTGATTACATGGGCAGATTATGAACGAATTTATAATTCTCATCCCATACTGTGTAATGACAGCAAACCATGTTTGCCATCATGAAAACTCAAGCATTTTGACTTTTGAATGATTTTTTCAGCTTAATCTGTGGCTTTGTTATATAATAAACTTCTAAGGTAAAGTAGCAGCAATTGCTTCAGGGGGCTCACATAGAAATTAATAAAACATTTCAAATATCTGTCAATTAATGAAGCCTTGTTTAGTGAAATCACCCTTAATAATGTATGTAACGGAGGCCAGCTAGTAAGTGCTGTGCAGAGAAACCTCACTCCTCTGACCTCTAAAAGTGCTCTAGCGACTGACACTAGAGGCCATGGTCTTTAGCCTCCTTGGTAGAGCAACCGACTCCCATGCGGAAGGTCGCTGGTTCAATACCAGCTCGAATCGAATTGGGTGGCGTAGGACCGGTGGGATTACATAAAAAAAATCGTTCAAAGCTTCATAAAATATTGAAAAAGCAGCTATCACTAGTTTTCATATTTCTACATTTAACATACTGATGGGAATCTATAGCCAATAAAGGTTTTGTTTACAAAGTTTTCAACTGAAATCATTTACTTCAAGAGACCTGAAAACAGATATGTTTGTAAATGAGTTTCAAAGTATTTATTAAAAATGATACTATTTTCACCTATGTAAACAAGAAAATGCAATTTTGTACAAATTAAATTTGTGTGTAAAAACCAGGACACACCAAGCTGATGGTCAGCTTTTGGGCTTTGGCGTCAGTCAGCATTGGTCCGGCTAGTTAGATTGGTGTGCTCTACACGTTGCCTCTTGTTGGGTTAACATCAAATAGAGTTGGCAAAATTCAGCATGTAGAATCACCGTCAGCCATCGGCTGAAGAGAGCGCTCTGACTGTTTTTTTCAGCAACACATCAGTGTCAATAACTCAAGTGATGTAGCAAGTAAACAATTCAAGTAAAGAAGAAACACAAGAAGGCTGGCTGTAATTTCATAACATTTCTCAAATATTTGCAAACAATATGGATTATTGATACTAAATGCTGCTTTGTTTACCCTTTGCACATGTTTTACTTAACAAGTTTTTTTTTCTTCTGAGAGCAAAGAAGATATTTTGAAAAATGCTGGTTCACAATGTTAGCCATTAACTTAGTATTTTTCTTTTTTTTGTAGTATAAAAGTCAGGGTATCATCCATCAGCATTTACTTTATTTCTCGGTCTATGCTTTATCCAAATATGAATATTTCTTTTTGGCTTAGTCCCTTTATTAATCAGAGGTCTCCACAGCAGAATGAACTGCCAACTTATCCAGCATATGTTCTACACAGCGGATGCCTTTCTAGCAAAAACGCAGTACTAGGAAACATCATACACTCTTACATTCTCACACACACACACACACACACACACACACACACACACACACACGCGCACGCACGCACGCACACATACACACACACACAGTTGAAATCCGAATTATTAAACTGCTCTTTTTTTATATTTCCCAAATTATGTTTAACAGAGCAAGGACATTTTCACAGTATGTCTGATAATATTTTTTCTTCTGAAGAAAGTCTTATGTGTTTTATTTCAGCTAGAATAAAAGCAGTTTTTAATTTTTAAAAAAAATTTTGAGGTCAAAATTATTAGCCCCTTTAAGCTATATATTTTTTCGATAGTCTACAGAACAAACCATCATTATACAATAACTTGCCTAATTACCCTATCCTGCCTAGTTAACCTAGGTAAGCCTTTAAATGTCACTTTATGCTGCATAGAAGTGACTTGTAAAATATCTAGTCAAATATTATTTACTGTCATCATGGCAAAGATAAAATTAATCAGTTATTAGAAATGAGTTAATAAAAAAATTTGTTATTGAATTTTAGCTTATTTAATTCACTTATACCAAATGTCTTTGGAACTCTCAGAGGAAACCCATGCCAATATGGAAACTCCACACAGAAATGCCATCTGACCCAGCCGGGGCTCGAACCAGCAACCTTCTTGCTGTGAGGTGACAGTGCTACCCACTGCGCCACCAAGCCACCCACTGTGTATTTAATACTGTATATATACTGTGTATAAAAAAAATCTTCAATCTTCAATCTTGCACTGATCCATGTGAAAGGGATTGTTATGACAACACTGTACTCATCATTGATGGTTGTGGTGTAAATTCAACAATGTTAGAATCCTTAACTGCCCTTTAGTCATAACAGCAGATGGAAAAGCAAAGCATGGCACACATTAGAAGGTTGCGTAGGTTATGTAGACTGTACCCAGTGAGGCAGATCAAAAAGTTTGTAATAAAGCCAGTGTGCCGTGGGAACCACATAAAGTAAGAGAAATCAATAAAAAAGAACCACACCTTTCATACTAAAAACTCAACATCACAGGGAGAACTGAAGAAAACCGTCTTAGTTAGAAATGCAGACTCCACACTGAATATTAAAAAGCGTGAAACTGTTTAACAGGATTTAATAATATATGACATATAAGACTTCTCACATTGCTGCCAACTGGAATGAAAAAGGCTCCAGGACCGCCACACACTTGCATCACAGCTCACTCACTCTTGGCCTCAGATTTACAGTATGTCACAACTACCTACTGGAACTGCCAAAATGCAGCGATGACATTACCAAAAGAATGATATTTTAAAGGTTGAATTTTCATGGTTTGCGGTCCACCTAACCTTTGTGGGAGTCTTTTTTCAGGAACTCAAAGAAGGAAACCTTGTGGGTGATCACGTTGTTTTAACCAACAAACAAGCTGTTGCCTCTCACCCCCATCTTTTTAAACAAGCAAGAACTCTTCTTGCCTTTTGGCCTCGAATGCCTGGTGAGTGAAAAATACACACTCCTGTGCCATTTGGCAGAAGAGATCACATGACATGCTCGCTCTCTTTAACTGCCAGAGCTAAAGCTTACTGTGATTAGCAAATGAGTTACATCACGCTATGCTACACAAAGGCAAACTCTATCTGGCCCTCCACTGTATAGAGGAACTGCACGTGTTGCTTCCATCTCTGGTGCTTTCCTTTTTTATGAGCTGCTGTAAGACCTCCAGTGACAACTTAATGGTGCCATCCAAGTAAATCGCAGGTGTATCCACAAGCCAGTTGGCCTGGATCCCAAAAAAACACCAGCAAGCAAATGGCAGAACCTTGTAATAAAATAGCAAACACTAGTAGTTGCAAGGAAACTCGTCTAGACGGCAGTCATTTACTCTCGGTTTTGCAGTGTCTGAAAGCAGAATGTATAAAATAACCATTTTTGTTTTTTCTGAAATTTTGTTCATTCTGTCCCTCTAATGTCTGAGTTCTAAACACAAGCCAAACATGTGGCACTAATAATGTGAACAGATCTACGGTGTATATCAGAGGGATTCAATGTATGGAGACATCGCAGGAGTTGAAGCTAATGTTTGTTTTGTCTCCTCCCAATTATTATTCGTATTGTTTTTGACTGGACAGCCTTTCTGTGTACCACGTTGACACAATTAGGCCAAAAAAAAAACAAAATGCAATTGATCACGTACCTCTGACCCTCAGTTTGGTACTTTGCTCCAAACAAGTTTTTGTTTGTGATTTCCTTAAAATCTGCATAATAATCAGTTAAACCCATAAAACAATAGGCAACATAGTATAATGCAACTAGAAAAGTATACAAAAAAAAAAAAAAAACTGTGAGGGGACAAAAATGTGTTCATGCAACAGTTCGACAGCATAATCGTGTATATAAAAAAGAAACGTGTGGAGTCTAAAAATCCTTTTGCAAGAGGAACTACTTTCTTCATCTATTTATTCACATCTGCAGCTGACGTCAGAACAGCAGACACTGTTGCTAATTCACAAACATAATTTTAAAGCTAGTATTTCAATGATTTTGTAGCATAATGTGTAAATTGATGACAAAACAGGTGATTTTGCTTCCATTTTAAGATTATAAGACTGAACAACGTGAAATGCCATCAGTCTACAGAGTATTCCCAGTTTTTCTCTGTTGCAATCAGGATATCACAATAATTAACCCCAAAAAAGCCAAAGCAACGCCAGCACTACCAGATTACTGTTGTGTTTGCGGTAAGGAAACACGCTAAACTCATGCAAGCATTTCTACTTTCTTTCATTTTACTGAACTACCCTGCAGTAACGAAAGCAGGAGACTAATTAGAAACAGATGGCCAACTAAAAACGAACTCAGAGTTAACAAAACAAAACACACACATTCCTAATATGTAAGTCCCATCTCACACTCAATAAACTACAATTACTATGGTATAAATACAGCACTACAACATACACTACAACATACATTCTCGCCTAAAAAAACCTCAAAAGTACATTATGTTGTCCAACAGCTGCAATCTATGTCAAACTGTAGTGAGTTTATTGATCTTTTGTCACTCTATGTGGGCGGAGTAATACGGAAGGGTAAGGAGGCTGTACGAGTTCTGATATTGCAAAATATTGCACGGCTATCAGCCAATCAGATTCCAGAACCAGATATACATATACTGAAATAGAGACTAAGCCGAAGGAAAATGAATGATTAAATGAATGAATGAATATCTGAAGTTGAAGTCAGCCAATCAGATTCGAGAACCAGACAGAACTGTTGTATAAAATACATACACACACACACATATACCTATATATATATATATATATATATATATATATATATATATATATATATATATATATATATATATATATATATATATACACACACACACACACACACACGCACAGCCCTCTGAATGGGGACTTCTGAAATACTGAAATAGAGACTAAGCCGAAAGAAAATGAATGAATGAATGAATGAATATATACAGTTAAAGTCAGAATTATTAGCCCCCCTGAAATATTTGTCCCCCCACCCGTTTATTTTTTCCCCAATTTCTGTTTAACAGAAAAAAATATTTTTTCAACACATTTCTAAACATAATAGTTTTAATAACTCATTTCTAATAACTGATTTATTTGATCTTTGCCATGATGACAGTAAATAATATTTGACTAGATATTTTTCAAGACACTTCTATACAGCTTAAAGTGACATTTAAAGGCTTAACTAGGTTAATTAGGTTAACTAGGCAGGATAGGGTAATTAGGCAAGTTATTGTATAACAATGGTTTGTTCTGTAGACTATTGAAAAAAAATTGCTTAAAGGGGCTAATAATATTGTCCTTAAAATGGTGTTTAATAAATTAAAAACTGCTTTTATTCTAGCCGAAATAAAACAAATGAGACTTTCTCCAGAAGAAAAAATATGATCAGACATACTGTGAAAATTTCCTTGCTCTGTTAAACATCATTTAGGAAATATTTAAAAAAGAAAAAAAATTCAAAGTGAGGCTAATAATTCTGACTTTAACTGTATATTCACAGCACAAGTGAGTACACCCCTCATAATCTCTATAGGATGCTTTACAATAATATACTGGTGTATTCACATTAGATAAGTCAGTACCAAATCGAATTTGTAACTATTTTAACCAAATAAAAACCTTAATATTAGACATTTTAAAAATCTAGTAAAAATTTAGTTTTTAATGAATGTATGAGCATTTTATTGTATTTGCGTATATTATCTTTGCATCAAATTACAAAAAAAAAACTAATTACCGTATATATAAAATGTTTCTAATGCAGCCTCTATGCATTTTGGTTGGAGCTAAACAATTGTGGGTAGATAATGTTTAGTTGATTTATTTATTCAGAGAACAACACATCTAAACTGGCATGATAGAATCAGCAATAGAAAAACAGAAAGTGGAGCAATGTCCTGACTTGATTCTGATGCTGCAGCTGCTGACCACTAGAGGCCTCAAGTGAAATAACACACACAAACAAAGATAAACAACCCTTCCACACTTACAAATGCCGACGCTGCTATTTAAAGAGTTGTCTTGTTTACGATAGTGGTTACTGATAACAGTCTCCCCCTCTTATGTCTTGTTAAGCAGACGGTGAGGTCCTGCGATCCCCAGATGACCCCATATCCTACCTTGAAGACTGAACATATTGCCTGTCAGCAAAGGCCTCACAAAGATAAACAGCTCCATATTCAGTCTCATGACACCTACTTTTATGACTGATAGTGTAAGTTAAGATTACGACAGTAAATGTTCATTCCTGATTCACAGTCGCTGACGCCCATCTTTTGACAGCTTCCAGAGCTCAGTAGAAGCTGAGTTATCTAAGAATCTGTCAAAATTATGCACATAAACATAGCATTTAACTATAATTCGAATGTTTCTTAATTCTGTGTTGTTTTTGGATTTATGTGTTATCTTATTGCTATCTGTTGGAGAATATTTAAAGGAACACTACACTGTTTTGAAAATAGGATCATTTTGTAACTAAATTGAGTTTTACCATTTTTTAAAGAGCCCCTATTATGCATTTAAAAGGGTCATATTTTGGTTTTGGGGGTCTGATGTGCATGCAGGGTCATTGTCTTATAATATGCATTTACTCTTACCTAATTATCCCAACGACTCCCATATAATTTGTTCAGAGATTCATTTGTTCCCAACCCTTTTCTTAGCACGATGGTAATCTGCACTGATTGGTCCGATGACTCAGTCTGTTGTGATTGGTCGACTGCGTTCAGCGCAAGACAGAGAGAAATGCTCAGCGTGGCATTTTCAACATGGTTTTTCATGCAATACGAGAATGTAAAGAGTTAACCAGATACAGTACAAGTGGTTACAAGTAACAAAATACAATTAAATACATAATTTGCAAGCTAGAGAAAACAAGGAGGCAGCCATTTTAATCGCATTTACTTACACTTGAGAAATGGAGGAAGAAACTGATCCATGAACTGTGTACTGTAAAGTTCCTGTCAAGCTCTGACAATGGGGCTATAATGCTGAGGTATTTTAGCAAAAATAAACTTCAACCACTGACTCTTCACAACCTCATCTTTGGGTAGAGAAAGGATCATTAACTTTCCCTCACACTTCAGAGCACAGCGTCTTCGCAACATGATTCAGCCGGGATCTGCTACAGTGTTTGTCTTCCTCTTCATCTCTCTACAGTGTTTGTGAGCGAGGCCGGGGGTTTCAATTTTCCCATGTTTGCATGCCCAACAAATGGGCGGGGCTTAAGTTCCGTATCGACGTCACCCAGACACTTGCTACAGCTGCGATTGAATTGAACCACTACAAGTTGACTCTGTTATAGATGAATCAATAGTGTTAAACAAGGTGCACTTACAGATTTAAGCCTTAGCTGGATATTTCACTTCACTTAGAGCTGTGTTACACACTACATGAAAGGTCATTTTCAAAAACCTATAATAGGGGCTCTTTAATCTATTCAGCCAATCTCCAGGTCTGATAAGAGCATTTTTAGCTTAGCTTAACATAGATCATTGAATCATTTTAGACTATGAGCATCTCATACCAAAACAAAAAAATATTGTTTGTGGCCTGGAAAGTCAGTGTTAGCACACAATGTGACTACATATATATCTATATATACACCTACACTATATATAATAACTTTAACTGCTTGAAACAGTAAACGTTACATTTTAGAAACTTTACAAATACTAATCAATAATAATATAAATAGTAACGAAGAACAAAAATATTAGCCTAGGCTTGTAACAACATAAGTCAGATGTTGAAAAACCTGGCTGGGAAGACGGCGATAACATGAATTTTCTGTTCTTCAACGAGAAAAAAAAATCGCAGACACGACACAATGACGGTGTTAATTATACAACGCAGTGTTTACGATCATATTAACAACTAACATTAATATCAATAACTCCTCTGGCTTTAGACTTTACCTTTTAGAGCTTGTTCTTGTCGGCGCAATATAAGTTTATTGCATGTATAGCTCCGAATCAGATTATGAAGAATGATTAAGAGCATGCTTTTCCTTTATTTCATCCTTTCCGTAAGGTGTTTTATTTATTTATTTATTTATTTATTTATTTATTTATTTATAATTTTTTAAATAATGATGACAATATTCACTGTCTAAGCATTCCTCGGTATACTACCAACAAATTACGCCCCTGTACCCAAGTAGCCTACCTAAGTTAATTTACATTTCATGTAAAAAATAAGAAATCAAAAAAGACCAAAGTATTATGCTAAATATCCGTACAAACGAACATGTTTGTTGTTTAACTTTCGTTGATAAAACAACACAATACAGCCTATAATAATGTAGGCTAGTTAAACAGAAATAACTTTAACTGCTTGAAACAGTAAACGTTACATTTTAGAAACTTCACAAATACTAATCAATAATAATATAAATAGTAACGAAGAACAAAAATATTAGCCTAGGCTTGTAACAACATAAGTCAGATGTTGAAAAACCTGGCTGGGAAGACGGCGATAACATGAATTTTCTGTTCTTCAACGAGAAAAAAAAAATCGCAGAAACGACACAATGACGGTGTTAATTATACAACGCAGTGTTTACGTTCATATTAACATCTAACATTAATATCAATAACTCCTCTGGCTTTAGACTTTACCTTTTAGAGCTTGTTCTTGTCGGCGCAATATAAGTTTATTGCATGTATAGCTACGAATCAGATTATGAAGAATGATTAAGAGCATGCTTTTCCTTTATTTCATCCTTTCCGTAAGGTGTTTTATTTATTTATTTTTTTATTTTTTTATTTATAATTTTTTAAATAATGATGACAATATTCACTGTCTAAGCATTCCTCGGTATACTACCAACAAATTACGCCCCTGTACCCAAGTAGCCTACCTAAGTTATTTACATTTCATGTAAAAAATAAGAAATCAAAAAAGACCAAAGTATTATGCTAAATATCCGTACAAACGAACATGTTTGTTGTTTAACTTTCGTTGATAAAACAACACAATACAGCCTATAATAATGAAGGCTAGTTAAATAGAAATAACTTTAACTGCTTGAAACAGTAAACGTTACATTTTAGAAACTTCACAAATACTAATCAATAATAATATAAATAGTAGGGAAGAACTTTTGTTTTCTATTCATATTTTAAATTCTTTGCCAGAAAAACTAACATGTTGACTTTGTTCGGTTTAAACGGAGACTTATTTGAGATTACAATGTTTCCAGCAGCACTGAGACGTGTGCCTGTAGCGCATGCAGATACTTTTTCGCAACTGTGGCAAAGAGGGTATCTTGCTCCGCCGCCTGCATTTCTCGGAAACCAGCTCTACATCGCGGAGCGGCGCGTTCTCAACTACCAAATATGCTGCTCCATTTCTCATCAACGTCTACTATTTATCAGTTTCTCTTTTGTATTTGGCCATTTTTGAAAAGGCCTCTCTGCCATACCTGGCTGGACTAGCTGGGCATTTGCGTTCATGACACCGAGCTGGCTCCGCATTTCATGGGCTGGGTGACATGACCGCAGCTCTGGAGGTTCGACGTGTTTGTCCATTTAACACTTATTTTTCTAAACAAGCCCAACAAATAGCTTCATCCTAATTATTGATTCGCCTTTCTCGTTCGCCACGAATCCAAAATGTTTCCAGATTGGCGCTGAGCGAGCATAAGCAGAGCATAAAACACTGGCTGCAGTCAGTAAACCATTTAACAGATGCCCCGTCTGCAGCCAAACTTTAAAAATGTATAAAGCATATTTTAATCGTTTAACTGATACCATTCATCGGTTACAAACGTGCCCTTTCGGTTATTGCTTAATCGGTTATTTTGAGCATCCCCAACTAAACCGCATGTGAAAGCTCTATTTTTTTTTCTCTCACGGCCGCACGCCGGAGATCCGGCATGGTGCCGGAATACTTTAAGCCCTGGTAAGATCATGTTTATTACTAAGAAAACTAAATCAAAATTGTATTTTAATTGAACACATCTGATCACATAAGGTACGCACAGAAAAGTCTGTTTAGTGTTGTGGAAAGGCAAAGCTGAATATCTGTGGTTAAACTGCCACCCAGCGGTCAAAAGCTGCTGGCGCACCAAGTACCGCTGTCGCCGCGGTATGAATGGCGCCATAAGGAACACATTGAAGTAGTAACATCTGTATATATATAAAACTGTAGTCAACAATACTAAGTATACCTAACAATTATTAATTTATTATATTTTATATTTTTATTTAAATATTAAGAAATAATAACATTTTGTTGAATTCATTCATTTTCCTTCAGTTTAGTCATTTCTTTATCAGGGGTCGCCAAAGTGGAATGAAACACTAACTTTTCTGGCATATGTTTTATATGTTAGATGCCTTTTCAGCCGCAACCCAGTACTGGAAAACACCCATACACTCACATTCACACACACACACATACACTACGACCAATTTAGTTTATTCAATTCACCTATAGCGCATGTCTTTGGACTGTGAGGGAACCAGAGCGCCTGAAGGAAACCCATGCTTACACAAGGAGAACATGCAAACTCCATACAGAAATGCTAACTGGCCCAGTCGGGACTCGAACCATCACCCTTCTTGCTGTGAGGCGACAGTGCTAACCACTGAGCAACCGTGTCACCGCATATTAAACTTTACATTTTGTAAGTTTTCTGTTGTAAACATATTAAAAAACATGTTTAATAGTCTTTGTTTTGTAGTAACATGCATTGCTAAGTACTTAATTTAGTACTTTTTTTTATTAACCCTAAGATTTCAGACATTCAAATGATACTATCTTGGCTAAATATTGTCTTATGCTAACAAACCATACACAAATAGAATGCTATATATTTAGCTTCCAGATTGTGTACAAATCCCCTATGATGGTTTGTAGTCTAAGGTCTTTATTCCAATACTTAAAATCAATTCATTCACCACTGCGTCAAATACAATTTGTATTCTAGAATTGTGTGAAGTATTGACAAAAAAAACAGTACAGATGCTTCTATCAGATGCTGTTTAGAGAGACTTGGGTAAACCAGATACCCCTAATCAATCAGTCACCTTCTTTCTTTTTGTTATTTATTTATTTGTTTATTTATTTATTTGTTTGTTTGCTTGTTTATTTATTTATTTTTTATCAGCAACAGAGGCGAGGTGAACTTAAAAAAAGATATTTACTGCTTGTTGATACTACCTATTTAAATTTAGTTGAACCAACATAATTCTTATGGGTGGGTGGGTGGGGGGGGGGTTGATCTCATAATGTTATGTACAGTTTTTTACAGTGTACATAAGAATTAGATCTACACAGAACAGCAATTAATCATTTAAACCTGTCAAATGTGTTGAAATAAAAGATCTGAACTGTCTTTGCATGTCGTAACTGTATGATTCCAGGCTGCTATACAAAATAATGCACGCCCAAGGTGTAACGGCAACTCTGCTTTGCATCGTCAGTTATCTGTCATCAGCTAATTGTTACATGTTCCATTTTGTCTGTTATTCTTTTACAATCTTTTAATTTGATTGGCTAAGTACTTTATCCAGATTGCTGATATTTTGTTTAATAGCATTGGGATGTTTTGTTTTCCTGCTAATTATCTGTGAATAAAAATTTCATGCGAAACGATCAGACGTGTGATGATTTCATACTTGCAGAGTGCTTTCTTTCTTTTTTTCCTTCAGTTTCCTGAGTTGTATTTGTTGGATCAGAATTGGTGTCCTGCTGGAATATTCTGTCCATAAGAAATCTAACTTGCCATTGCCCAGTTTGCTTCTCCATTAGCAGTCAGCTGGACTGCGGAACTAAATCAGCTTGGCATGAATGCTGAGTCGCTGGTGCACAAGTGAAACATCAGGCAGTCAGTGGAAATGAAGCTTTTGTTTTTGTTTTTTTGTTAGACCCCTTTAGCAACAATCTTTTGATGCATCGGAGTAACTGTACTTGTAGCGTTTTAATACTTATGCTTTCTGTATACTGTGAAACATTCAGGCTTTGCACTCCATTTCCTTAATGCTTCATGGAAATATATGGAGTGTATCTGTATATTGCCTTAAGTGCATTTACTCATTTGGTCCTAAAAGCAATAAATATGTCACCTAACATCTCAACAACAATACGTGACAGCATATATACTCTAAAGACTCATGACCACACTCAGACCATAAAAATTCATCATTAACGTCCCATGGTGTATTCCAGCAGAACTGTATTTGACATATTTCAACCATGTAAAATATTGTATTGCGAGAATGGGCCAAATCTCTCCCAAGCAGTCTTGAGTTCCTGCATTAAAAAAGTTTTTTTTTGCTGCTTCTTGAACTACTTTTTATTTTATGAGCTGATCTAAAGAACCCTGATTATGGGTTTTTAAAATTACCATCCATGCAGTGCGTAACACAGCTCTAAGTGAAGTGAAATGTCCTGCTGAGACTTAAAACTGAGAGTGCACCATCTTTAAATCTATTAATTCATCAATAAAAGAGCTGATTCAGAGTGCTTCAAATGAATCAAAGGGGTATCGAGTCTTTAGCCATGTCGGTGTGACGTCATTATGGAACTCAAGCCCCACCCATTTGTTACACACGCAGACCTGGGAAAATTTAACCCCATGGCCCCGCCCACAAACACTGTAGAAGATCCCGGTTAAGAAAGTTAAGTGTTACTTTCTCTACCCAAAAATGAGGTTGTGAAGAGTCAGTGGTTGAAGTTTATTTTTGCAAAAATACCTCAGCATTATAGCCCCAGCCTTGTGCTGTGTTCCTGTAATTTTTCTGATGAGTGCTTCAGCAATCTACATGCTTACAATAGGGATTCATTGGTCGTTTGTTAAAGGAAGGATCAGAAAATACTATTGATGTATAGGACTTTGTCAGAGCTTGACAGAAACTTTACAGTACACAGTTCATGGATCAGTTTCTTCCCCCATTTCACAAGTGTAAGTAACCTATGTGCGATTTAAATGGTTGCCTCTGGTTTTCTCTAGCTTGCAAATGATGTATTTAATTATGTTTTGTTACTTGTAACCGCTTCACGCGGCTTGTACTGTATCTGGTTAACTCTTTATATTCTTAAATCGCGTTAAAAACCACGTTCAAAACGCTGCGCGTGCTGCTTTGTTTACCGACTTAAATGCATTTGTGAGCTCGAGATCCTCTGCCCGTTGTCGTTGCTATGGCCACCATCAGCTGTTCCTACACATGTGCGGCGGACAAGTTTAAAAAAAGTTCAGCTTTTGCTTAAACTGCATTGCTTTAATGCGCGCCTGCACTGGGCTCACACATACACTCTGCAATCTGACTACTTCAACAATGTTGATAAGACGTGGTAGGCATTTCTCTCTGTGTCACGCTGAATGCAGTTGACCAATGGCAGCAGACTGGGTCATCGGACCAATCAGCGCAGATTAGCATCGTGCTAAGGAGGGGGTTGGGATCAAATGAATCGCTGAACGAATCATATGGGTGTCGTTGGGATAATTAGGTAAAAATAAATGCATATTATAAAACAATTAAATTGTTTTTTGATCTTGCATGCATATCAGTCTGTTGTTTGAGACCCCCAAAACAAAAAATGTGACCTTTGTAATGCATAATACAGGCACAATTAACACAATTATTGAGTTTTTTAGGGAACAACTTTTCTTTTTTATGTTCAATTCACTTAAATTTGTTAAAACAATTAAATTAACTTAATAAATTTGTATTGGGATAACAAGAGGCATTTGTATGGAACCCAGCATGTTTTACAGTGTGCTAAACCTTTTTTGTTTGTTCGTCCACTTCCTTCCATCCTTTGTAAGCAGTACAGTATTTGCACATCAGTTATATACCAAGTTTTTTTTTTCTTCAGGGTTTTCTAATTACCTAATCCTTACTGTAAACTGTCCATAAAATGTGATTGGTTGACTGTAAATAAATAAATGAATAGACTTCTTAAATACGTTTCACTGTTCAATCAATACATGAATACTGATTAATAAGTCCAATGGGTAACTTTATTTTAGGGTTAATTTCTCACATTTATTTGTATCAGCATGGGAAACTGGATAACTTGGATAAGTTGGCAATTCATTCTGCTGTGGCGACCCCTGATGAATAAAAGGACTAAGCCAAAGGAAAATGAATGAATGAATGAACTTAAATGAGCTTTTTTCTATACAACAAGCTAAATAATTGCTTGTTGTTTTGCTTGTTTTAAGTAGAAACTAACTTAATTTGGAAATTTTTTTAAACAGTGTATTCACTGTACTCAAATGGCCTCCACGGTCACCAGACTCAATGAAATAGAGCACTTTTGGGATGTAGTGGAATGGGAGAATTGCATCATGGATGTTCAGCCACAAATCAGTGGCGACTGCATGATGCTATCATGTCAATTTGGACCAAAATCTCCAAGGAATATTTCCAGTACCTTGTTGAATTTACAACAACAATCTACACAATATACAAAAATGTCAATAAATGTTTCTTTATTTTTTTTTTAAGTTTTCAATATTAAAAGTTGTTGGAGGAAAGATTTAGGTCCCATAGTGCAATTCAAAAGCATAAATAAATAATGCATTTGATACATTTTTAAGTTTTACTTGTCTTAAAAATGTGTCATATGTTTAGATATTCATTCATTCATTTTCTTTTCGTCTTAGTCCCTTTATTAATCTGAGGTCCACACAGCAGAATGAACCGCCAACTTATCCAGCACATATTTTACACAGCGGATGCCCTTCCGGCCGCAACCCATCACTGAGAAACACACACACTCATTCACACACTACGGACAATTTTTAGCATACCCAATTCACCTGTACCACATGTCTTTGGACTTGTGGGGGAAACCGGAGCACCCAGAGGAAACCCACGTGAACACGGGGAGAACATGCAAACTCTAAAATATATCTTTAAATTTAAACAAAAGTTTTCCATATTTTGTTATTTATTTTCATATATTTTATTTATTTATGCTTTTGAATTGCACTATGGGACCTAAATCTTTCCTCCAACAACTTTTAATATTGAAAACTTAAAAAAAAAAAAATAAAGAAACATTTATTGACATTTTTGTATATTGTGTACATTGTTGTTGTAAATTCAACAAGGTATTGGAAATATTCCTTGGAGATTTTGGTCCAAATTGATATGATAGCATCATGCAGTCGCCACTGATCTGTGGCTGAAAATCCATGATGCAAATCTCCCATTCCACTACATCCCAAAGGTGCTCTATTTCATTGAGATCTGGTGACTGTGGAGGCCATTTGAGTACAGTGAACTCATTGTCATTTTCAAGAAATCAGTCTGAGATGATTCACGCTTTAAGCTGGGCACACAGTGGTCATAAAGGTATGGATATGGTCAGCAACAAAACTTGGCGATGACACAATGCTTAATTGGCTTAAATTAGATTGTTGTTGTAAATTATGTTATAAAAACAAATAAACTGCCAATAATTTTTTTGTTAACATACTTAATTTTCTCTATATATTTTGTTTCTTAACAAATACTAAACTTGTCTTTACTAGTCATAAACTAGTAAAATGTCAAGGAAAGCCACTTTGTTAAACTGTAGTTGAATTTTCAGCATCAAAAGTCAACAGAGCAGAGATCAAAGTCCTATAATGCAATTCATAACTGTAAACAAACTGAAAAAAAAATTGTGAATCGCGAAATACAGAACCTGTTAATTATCTTAAATTTTTTACAGTGTATCCCAAATATTCCATATAACAAATTGCTTCTGTGTACCACAACAAGGAGCCCATGTAATTGATTTAGCTTTATTGTTCTTTCAAATGATGATTCCCTCTATGACGGCAATGCTCATGTGCTTTGAGGTGACAGAGTTAAGCAGCAGCCTATCCAAGAATGACGTCAAAGAAAATGAAGGAACCTCCTGTTTATTTATACTGACAGAACCCAGGGATCCTCGTGCAGTCATGCCCTTCAGCCACAGCTGGACTCTCCTCCAAACAGCTGTTCAATCGGTGAATCCTGCTCTCTTATCTCCGAGTCAAACGTTCAGCTCACCCGCAAACATGCTGTTATCAGCGTCCCCTGGGGGAAATGATGTCAGAGCTAGGCTTTCCTCGTAGGCCAGAGTTATGGATGCCTTACATATTAACTCTTTCATAGACATTCTGTGACATTTAATTTGAAGATCATTTTTCTTTATTTCGTATATGAGGAAATGATGGAGCAACGATTGCTGGGGTTTTATCCCACCTCTTGGGCCTCAGGCCAGTGAGCCAGATGGGCTGGTCCCAGCTCCAGGGGTTTTCTATTAAGATTTGACATTATGGAGCTCAGTTTACATAGCAGTGGCACAACGCCATCAGCTATCTTACAAACAGAAAGTAAAAGCATATTTCTCACAGGCAACCAGGCATGTTTTTTGTTACAATCTGTAAACAATGCATTATCTTATGTGATTTATTTGTGCATAGGTTCAAATCAAGCAGTTCTTCATCCTTGCTACTGCAATGTTCGCTTAGATTTGGTCCAGTTTAGAGATTCTGACTATAAGTTACTGTGCAACTATGTCAGCCAATTGTTGTTAGAGTATTGGTAGACTGTTACCAATTTAAAAAATCTGTTACATGGTTAACAATAAATTTCCTTCATTTAGAAGGTAAATAACTGTAGGTGTGCCATAAAGTCATAAACCCAGTCATACTGTAAGTGTCTTTTGTTAAATTGAGGTTTATACATCAACTGAAAATATATTTTACATTAATGTATGATTTGTTAAGATAGAACAATATTAGGGCAATATTCTGTATGTGAAAATATGGAATCTGAGGGTTCAAAAATATCTTCAGTAAATACGGAGAAAATCTCCCCTAAAGTAGTCTAAAAGAAGTTCTTATCAAAGAAATGCATATCACCTAAAAAACGGAGTTTTAATGTTTACAGTTGGAACTATATATATATATATATATATATATATATATATATATATATATATATATATATATATATATATATATATATATATATATATATATATATATATATATATATATATATATTGTCTTCATATAACATTATCTTTTACTTAAAATTCTAATCATTTTGGCAAAAAAATCTATAATTTTGAGCCATACAATGTATTTTTGGCCATTGCTGAAAATATCAAGTCAGGCTCATTCTGAAAACATGCCTTTAAATACATTTTTAGAGACCATCAAATACGTCTCAGGGGTTACGTTTTTTTGCAGTTTTTGTTTTCACAAATGCATGAGAGGCCGCTGTGTACGCTTTTAGAGATCTCATTTGTGCCTGCAGCTCTCTCGTAAATCCACCAGAGGCTGCTGTCGACTGACTATTTGACTGATGTCTGACTGACTGACCAATAGACTGACCCACCCTGCCCCTTCACTAAACCCAACTGATAGTATTTTAAAAAGCACAGATTGACCCTTACCACCCACTTCCTTAAACCCAACCGACAAATTCAAAAAGTAATTCAGAAAATGAAAATCCCTCGTCTGATTTTTACCACATTTTACCACATTCTTACCCTATTATTTACTTGTTTATTTTATTTTTTGGCTTCTGTTTTTGTCTTACCTGCTTTCTGGAACCGTGCTTCAACGGACTCAAACTCCATTGTCATCTTCTTTCTGCATCTCAAGTTCATCAACGTACATGGCGAGCTAACTGGACAAACTGGAAACAGCCGGAAAACCGTCTATACGAAGGTAAGCAGTCAGCTGGTAAGTACGAAAAGGAGCGACATCAGTCAGCGACATGTAGCCAGGTTAATATTGCCACCAAACAGGAATTACAGGAATAATGACGAACTGGGAGTCAGAATTTGGGCAAGGGGTGGCTGGCTGGATGAATGGTTACTAGTTCTGTGTCACAATTGACTTTATTGTAATTCTCTGCATGAAACTTCACTTTTTATGTTTTTTAAGTGACATGGTTCTTATATGGTTCTTTTTGTTATTCTCATCAGTGATGCAGATAAAATTTTTATGTTACATCTAATGTTGATAAATATTGTTTATTGCAATACTTTAGTGCCATGTGTGTAACCACAACGGTGTTCAATAGTTGCAAATAACAATGACAGTGCCTATTAATTATTATCATTGTCTGCTTAACAAAAAACGTCTGTTCACCTTTAGCTAAAAAGTTATTCATACATTGTAGGTGTTGACCAAGAACACTTTTTACCTCATGTATGTTCTTCATAGGTTTTTTCCATATGGCTTTAACACTAGAACCGCCATGGGGTTAATTTTACCCTTCACTGTCATTCAAATGTACATAACAGTCCTTCAATAAAACATCCAAGCCTCCCAGTCATTGACTTTTACTAAAATTGCTTTATTTACAATTCCCAGATATTAAAAATTGTTTAGATAAAAATAGATTAAAAAGTCGGGCATTTATACCTATAAACTCCAGCGTGGGTCAAATTTACCCACTATAAAAATGCTTGTATTTATGCACTGCTTATGATTGAAATTACTCACCAATGACTTTCACTCACTGAATTAGGGGTTATAATAAATGAATAAAGTCACAATGACTAAAAGAAGGCAATTTGTAGAGCTATTAAAAACACAAAATGCAATTAATTATGGACATTCGGGAAAAATAAGTTGTGCATCAGAGTATGATGGCTCAAATTTAGACATTTTACCTTACTCATAACCTACTCCTAAAATAATCTTGTTATCCTGAATTAATAATTTCAGGAGTCTAGACACTTTATGTTAACAGTGGCGAAAATCTGGTCTTAAAACCGATTTTCACTCTTTGACTTCTGACCACATGAGAGTCTTATGTATGTTGTATTTGTCCTTTGTTTTAGATGGTGTATGTGTCTACAGCACCACTTTGCTAAGCACTTGTTGTTTTTAAAAAACACTTCATAACTAGACATTGACTTGTCTTGAATATAATTTTAATTCAAACATATGAGGGATTAAGTGTAGTAATAACATATAAGTAACATTTACAACATTGGCTTTTTTCATATTCAGTCATTAAAAACAATGTTTTTAAACAAACAATTCTCTGAGTTTAAACAGACCTGGGATGTGATATTAGTAGACAGATTTGAATGTGTTATGGGGGTTAAACAAATTATTATTTTGACACCTATTTGGTATTTGGTTTACCACATGTTATGCACGAAAGAGTGACATAGATGAAACCAACCAGCTGTATGTTTGGAACCTTTCAACACTTTTAAAGTAAAACATTAATTTGCTTTTGGAGCCAATTTTAGATGCAAAAAAAATCTCATTTTAAATGATGTCAATTACAATAACAAAAACTGATACTGAGAAACATTTCTGGAGGACAGTTTGTTTTGTATTGTAAACACTTTGTGCCATTCAAATTGCTATTGACATACATTTGTTATCATTCATGATATAATAATCAAAAGCTGTTGTAAAAAGGTTCTAAACAAATTTAAAGGAAAAATTCTGTAAATTATGTGAAAATGTGTGAACTTTTGTAACCACACTGTAAAACATTATATGACCAATTAGTTCTCACAGCATATGTTTTTAAGTCATTGTAATTTATTAAACTAAGTTAATCATGTTCTAACTTACTTAAGTTAGAACTCTAAGTTATGCAAGCTATTTTAAGTCAGTTTAACACAATATAAGTTCAATGGACTCATAAAGATATATTGATTTAGCTTAAAAAATTAAGGCAACCAGGATTTTTTAAAGTGCATAAACTGCTGTGGGAAGAATAGTCACTTAAAGTGACAGTAGCCTGATGCATACAATTGAATCAAACAAACTGAAGAGTTTTGATATTGTACTGCACTTTTTCAAATAATTGCTTGGAAATTTTGAATTTTAAAACTGAAATTACTTGCATTTTGATTAAATTAATTTATGTGCTTAACTGTCAGCTTTTTGTATTTTATTATGATACATTGCTAATATGTTACAATAAGGTGTGCTCACCGTGTTCGCGTGGGTTTCTTCAGAACGTCCAAAGACATGTGCTAAGTGAATTGAGTAAACAAAAATGGCCAGTGTGTGTGTGTGTGAATGTGAATAAATGTTTTCCAGTACTAGGTTGCGGCTGGAAGGGTATCTGCTGCATTAAACATATGCCGGAATAGTTGGCAGTTTATTCCGCTGTGGCGACCCCTGACAAATCAGTGACTAAGGGCGCACTCACACTATGCTATCCGAACCGTGCCCAGGCCCGTTTCCCGGATCGTTTGAGAAGTGTGAGTGCTCTGAATCAGGCACGGTTCAGTTGGCCGGCCCTCATCCGGTTGGAAGAGGTGTGCCAGAACGTGGTTCACTTGCGCCCCATTCACACGGGGCATCAGCTTCAACGCTTTCCATTCACTTTGAATGGGTGATGACAGGCATTGCCGAACTGCATTGTGGATCCGTCAGCGTCATTTCAGTGACGTTGCTCGCTGCAGAAGTTGGGACTTGCTCAACTTTTCAAGCACCAACGGAAGAGTCAGCCAAGATCGCTGTATGCAAATACACCAGCTCAGACAGAGGCATATTGCTGACAAATTTTATTGGCTGACGCTACTATGACGACTGCGTCAGCCCCAACTTCAGACATGCCCTCTTGTCAAATGCTGACACTGAAGCCCCATGTGAATGGGGCATTGGCCTCAGGTGTGTGAGTGCAAAGCGAGCCTAAGACCGAAACTGAAGAGGAGATGTCTTTAGTAAACCTCCTAATACCTGCAGCACGAGGACTTTATGATTTTTTATGAGCGTCAAAAGTGTCTGATCTGTTCGGCGAAATATTTGACTGCGTGTCACTGCATTATAAACGACTAAAACGATATTAAGAAATCTCCACTGTGCAGAGCGAGAGCACTTCTTAAACTGAACAGCACATCATCGATGACGTAAGCATGCTCAGGCCTGAATGCAATGTGAGTGCGGGCCGTCGGGGGAGACGGGAGAGGGGACAAGTGTGCTTAGGCCTGGTTCAAGGCAACTGTACATAGTGTGAGTACGCCCTAAGCCAAAGGATAGTGAGGATATTGTAAATGCATCCTGTCATTGAATTTGCTTATAACATAAAATTATGAAAACATCTACTTTTCAAATTACATGTAATATTAATACTATGAGTTCTAATTGGTGTGTGTGGTTATTTGTATGGCTGTAATAGCAGCGGATGAGACTCTTGAGACCCGTTGTATTATTATGTTGACTTGTTGTTAAGGCGGGTTCCTCATAGTTACTGTTTTGATATCTAAGAAATGAGAGAATAAGTAGTGGAATGAAAACAGCTGCGAAACAGAAGTGTGTGTGTGTGATGCGTTTTCTAGGAAAGAGAAAAAAAGACAGGATAATGATATACAGATACAGAAAACAAAAATCATTGTCATCACGCTCCTCAAAAGAGAGTTTTAATCCATTTTTATGTCTTGTGGTCTTGTGGTTAAAGGTGTCTCTGTGTGTGAATGTTTTTTTAATGGGGCCAAAAGGTTGATTTAGCCAAACCACCCACACAACATTAAATCATAAACTCCCTTACATGGAAAAATAATCATACGCAACCCAAGGATTTCCATGTCCCACTGCACAAACCTTTATTTTAGAGGACCAGGATTGTTGGCTGGTGATTGTGAACATTTTGCTATGACTGTGGAATTGTATGTCAGGTCCTTGAACAAATAAACTAATGTTTTTGTTGGTTTCAGTCATTCTCCAGGAAAAAGAGAGGGGATCCAAAGAGGGCAGAATTGTGAAATATCAATACTTGGTACTGATGTACCATGTAAATTTTTAAATTACACATTTATGGTATTGTAATCTCACTTTTTTTGGATTCCATTTAGACAACTTTCCTGCTTATCTATATAATGATGTAGGGTAATCTTGTACTATTTTGATGGATCTGAAGACAACATGTGTTCTTTATCACCAAGAGCTTTAAAAGCTTCTTTTTAAAGTAAAATGGATGAACAGTTAATATTTAAAAAACTGTTTTTGCTGATAGTAGCACTGAATAAAATCATAAGATGTAGTAAAACATTTACTTACAAGTCAGTAAATTTAGAAATTGGCAATCTTACAAAGACAAAAACATCACCGCAACATACAATACTAAATCCAAACAAACCCACTAGATTTAGATATGTCAGAATTAATGAAAAATATCAATTAATAGTAACATTGCAAATATGAAGAATCACAAAAATGTGTATTATGACAAAATATAATCATTAAAGTAGAGAAAAATTACTGTTAATTTATCGCCATTGTGTAAATAGCATGTACTCCATAATACAATAACCTATTGTACAAAAGTAGTTTACTGTAATTACAAATACTTGATCTTTAAAATCTGATTATGTAATCCAGATTACTACCTAGCGTGGTCTCTGATCACACACTTTTCTTGCTATTAAACTGACTTGCTTAGTTTGGGACTTGTGGAGTCGTGCATGATTGGATTTGCTCTGCAGCATCTGAACTTTCAGCAGTGAAAATTAAATCACGCTGAACTGAACTGACACAGTTTCAATTTACTAGAACTTCTATGTTAAGTTGCACAATCTACATTGTAAAAGCGCTAAAGAAATAAACATGAATTGAATTGAATGTTGACAGGCTTTGATACTGCACTTCAAAACTGCCTTAAAGTCCCAATAAAATCAAAAAGTAAGTTTTTTTGTTTGTTGGTTATCTAAAAACTAATGTACACCAAAACAATGACATGATTAGTAACAACACTTGCCAAACCATGCTCATTGAAGATACGTGCCTAATTTTTTGGGAACTGCAACATACGTGCATGGGTCTATGTCTGCTTTCGTTTTTTGCTGTCACAAATCCACTAGAGGCCAATGTGTACATTTTTAACAGTCTAAAATATAATACTGGGCCACGTTTTCTCATGTAAGCCATTTCTCGTAAATCTGTGTGCAGCCAACTGGCTTGTTGTGCATAATATATAAGCTTCTTATTGACTGATCCCCTTTCAACCCCTGTCCCTAAACCCAACTGATAGTATTTTTGAAAGCAAACTAGAAGAGAAAAGAACATTACAGCCATGTGTATTTACCTAGATTTCATAGAGCTTTGTTTCTGTTTTTACAAATCTATCAGAAGCTGCTATGTACGCTTTTTAATGATTTAGATTTTCTCTCGTGAGTAGTCTTCCACCAGAGGGCACAATATACACTTCAGATGACCAGGCCAGCTTGCTGACTGACTGACTGACTGACCGACCGACCGACCGATATGTAGCCCTGGGAATGTATCCTCAAATGAGCATGTTGCAGTTTCTCACCACCAAATTAAATATTTTTATGACATCATTCTGCACTACATCCTTTCATTAGATTTTCTGTCCAATCAGATGCTCACTATAAATAGACCCTAACACAGACTTAAATCTGTGCTTTTTGAGTGTGTCCTCGCTGCAGCCTGTACTGCGATTGCATACTGGATCAGGTTCAATATGTAGTGGACATGTTCTTGTAGGAACATGACAGTTCTTGTAGGAATAAGAATTATTTACATTCATTATTAAATGACATTGTGTGTTATTGATGTCTACACCTACCCCAACCCTAAACCCAACCGTCACAGTACATTACAATGTCTACTACATATTGGACCTGATCCAGCACTTTATAAGGGATAAATGATTGACTGGGGTGAATGAATTATGGCATCATAACATCTTAAACAGATGGCATGATAGCTTTACTGCTGTTTGGTAGCAGAAATTCAACTAATTTCTCACACCAAAATATTGTATTTAGTTTTAATAAAAAGCAAGTATGTGTAATTTACAACAAAATACTCTATATATGTTTGTCCATTTTTAATTTTAAAGTATACCACAATTTAAATACACCAAAATGTAGATTTAGTATCTCAATAGTATCTAATTTGATCATAGTGCAGTCCCTGAATAATCATAAATTTATGATCTTTTTTTTTATCCTTCAAACCTTATATTTTATCTAATATTTTACCCATTTGTCAGCAAGAATTTTTCTAATTTAAAATATAATAAGATATTAGTCTAATTGGTGGCGTGGTGGCACAGTAGGTATCGATGTTACCTCACAGCAAGAAGGTTGCCGGTTAGAGCCTCAGCTGTGTCAATTAGTATTTCTGTGTGGAGTTTGCATGTTCTCCCCTTGGTTGTCTGGGTTTTCTCCGGCTGCTCCGGTTTCCCCCACGAGCCCAAAGACATGCAGTACAGGTGAAGTGGGTAAGATAAAATTGTTTGTAGTGTATGTGTGTGAACGCAAGAGTGTATGGGTTTTTCCCAGTGATGGGCTGCAGCTGGGAAGACATCCTCTGCATAAAACATATGCTGGATAAGTTGGGGGTTTATTCCGCTGTGGCGATCCAAGATTAACAAATGGACTAAGCCGAAAAGAAAATGAATTAATTAATTAGTCTGATCACTTTTCTTTTATATGTGAACCTGGACCGTAAAGGAAGTTATGTATTCAGACACAAAAGGTGTCAGTTTTTAAAAATGAGATCCGTAAAAAGATCTCAATGATGAAAGTTGAATTGCTGAATTAATAAGCTTCCATTTTTTATTTATTTATTTTTTGTTTGTTTTATTAGGGTGCGACAATATATGACTGAGACGCAATTATTTTAAAATCTGACTATTCAAAAATATATATAATAATACTAATAATGGGCGGTAGTAGCATGCTACATAGTAGCACAATGGGTAGCGCTGTCGCCTCACAGCAAGAAGGTCACATCTTCTTCCCGTGTTCACGTGGGTTTCCTCCGGGTGCTCCGGTTACCCCAACAAGTCCAAAGACATGCAGTATAGGTGAATTGGGTAAGCTAAATTGTCCGTAGTGTTAGCATGTATGTCCTGTTCCTCCAGGTTGGGCATTGAGGGTTGGGCTAATGACCCACTTTGTATAAAAATTTGATGCTACAAAATGCCTACATGGTGTGGCTAAATAGCAACTTCGATGGAAACGGCCCTGGGAGTAAGAAAGTAAGTCATACTAATAATAATCAAAATGCTGAGAACATTGTTGCCTAAGTGAAGTGCTTAGCAATGCAACTTTCTAAGTGAAAAATGGGTTTTTTATATATTTACAGTATGAATTTACAAATGAAAATCTTTCTGGAACATGATCTTTACATAACATTCTAATAATTTTTGTCATAAAAGAAAATAAATATAGAATTTGGACCCATACAATGAATTTCTAACTATTTCCAAAACTATACCCATGCAACATAAGATCATATATATCAGGATCATATATTTACTGGACTAAACAACATAAATATCTGTTACACTCAACACAATTTCAAGAGTTCACACTTGGATATTGCTTAATAATAATAGCAGGTTTAGCATGCTGTCCCGGGAGAGAACCCTGAGCTCGGAGATAATAGAGCCCAGGTCTCCCGCCTGGTCAATGAGCATGTGAAAAGTTACAAGATCAGGAAGTTCTCGCGAGTTTCCCCTTGTAAAGTAGGAAAGGAGGAGATAGGGTGGATGGAGGGATTCTTCAAAAAGACGAAGATGAGGAACCAATGCTAGTCGGGCTATTTATAATAAGTTTAGAATCATCTGATTGGCTTACTAATGATTACAGATGAGAGACCAGCTGCGATCAATCATATCATGGGCTCCTCTAGAAATTATGCCGCGGTCACACTAAAGTTTAAGCTTGCGAAATTTTGTTGTACGGCTCTGCGAATAGGGGCAGGATTAAACATTTAAAAAAGCAAGCGATTGGTCCATATTTAAAATTTATGTTCAGAGAGGTCATGTTTTGACACATGAACTTGCATTTCCGGTTTGATGCATTCGCATACGTATGGATGTCTATGGGGATAAAAGTTCGGTGTGACAGCAGCTTAAGTTTGTGAAACCCAGGCTCATTCCGAAAATGTACCTCTACTGACGTTTCTGGAGACTGCAAAATGCGTCCCGGCGCCACGTTTTTCTGCAGTTTTTGTTTTCGCAAATGCACGAGAGGCCGCTGTGTACACTTTTTGAGATCTCAAATTTTCCTCGTGAGTGCCATTCACGCCTGCTGTTCTCGCGTAAACCCACCAAAGGTCGCTGTCGGCTGACTTTTTGACAGAATTTTTTACTGACTGAGCGAACGATCGACTGACCCACCCTCCCCCTTCCCTAAACCCAACCAATTTTATTGATTGACCTGCGTCTCAAGTCTGCCGACCTACATGGCGCACTAACGGGACAAACTGGTCGCAGCCGGAATGCCATACATACAGAGGTAAGTGGTCAGCTGGTAAGCACGAAAAGGAATGGCGTCACACCACCCCGTAGCGTTCGCTTAAAAAAAAAAATGAAATGCAGCCATACGTACCTCTGGCTACACAATTTGCAGTCTCCAGAATCGTCTGTAGGGCTATGTTTTCAGAATGAGCCTGTGTTGGAAACTTCACTTCAAGGCAATTCGTAACATTTTTAAATTAGTGGGTAATTCTTATGAATTTGAATGATCTATTTCATACGTTTTCATACAGTATGTTTTTCTCCCCACCTGTGGTTGTGTTTAGGGGTTGGGATCTAGTGGCATGCATCATTAAAAAGTGTGCTTTTGTACAAATTAAATTGTATAAATTTGCACAAATTATCCACTTTTCTTTTTAGTACATAAAATTGTTTCCTTGTGTGATCAGGCTACTTACACTAAATTATGATGAATCATTATTACACCAATGTTTAGAAATTTTAACTGTTAACTGAAACATTATAATTGGACACTTGCATTTACTAAGCTTTTGATATAACATCACTTTTGAACATTTAACTTTAAACAGACACAACATTAAGACTTCTAGGAAGTATCACAATCAGTCATAATCATCCAAGAACATTGAAATATTTATAATATCAGCAATCTTCACTAAAAGATCTGGCAGTTTTAGCTTCGGTCTTTATATTTCATCCAGAACCCTAACAACACATATTGGGTTAGGATTTCAAAAGAGGAGTTGACCTGACTCAAACAGACATGCAGATGCTACACATGTTGGCGGTGAGCTTTCAATTGATTGCTATTGTTTACTCGTACATCTCACATTAAGACAACAGACAAGGATGTTTATGGGAAAAAATTAGTGTTGATGTATAGTCACGTATTCCTGTAATCGTTCAATCAAGATCTATTCAATTACATTTGTGGCAAGTCAAACATCATGTAATGAAAAACATGTTTGCATTTGCATTGTTTTGTATAATGCACAGTTATAAAGTCTCTGGGAAAGATCGCAGGATTCTGAGAATTTGGCCATCGCTGTGGCTTCTCGGCAGCTCTACCTCTGGGTCTGCTTTTCCATGAATCCCATTGGATCTCTTTATGATTCAGAGCCAACGGCCAACAGACTGAACCAGAGTGTGGATGTAAGTGTTTACAATTCGCACAAATGGCCATTTTTCAAATAAGTACAAATGCGAAACATGACTAAAATCCCTGGTGATTCAACTGTTTTCTTTTCTCCCTCCAGTCCTGATAATTCCAGTCTGCAGAATGCAATGGAACAAATCGAGAAGACCATCAAGATTTAACTGCAGAACAAGAAGGAAAAACTCAAATCTCATATCTCATCTGAAGACTCTAAAATAGCTCTCTTCATGTTTCCTGGAAATCCAAGATCTTATGTAAGAACATATTGCTGTACTACAGAAGAAAAAGTAAAATGACTGCTTTTAATAAATTCTTAGAGTCTGAATTATAGCTACTGTGTATTTAGTGGATCATCTGAAGAAAATTATATGTGGCATCAGCAATCATCTAAATGAATTTGAAAGCATATTTTATTACAAATACTCAAAAAAAGTCTTACAGAAAGTTAACAGACTGTGGATGAAGTGTCTCTCATCTTATCAAATTCAAAATGAGGGAAATGAATATAGATTGAGGAAGACATAGTAGCCGAAAGTGTAATATTTTTGGATTGCTTTAACCCTATTGTAGGATCCAACATTAACATAAGCCAAGGGCCAAATGTGAGTAAAGATTAGCTTTGCTGAGTAAATGAAACAGAGCTACTGTCCCATAGGTCAGTAGAATTTCTAGAAATTGCAAAACAATGCATTGTTAAAAGTGCCAAGTACTAAACAGTGTGAAACCAATGTGAAGAGATTCAAAAGATTTACTGAACTTTTACCTATTTGGACCATTTCATGTATTTACATACAGTACACAAGTAAAAATCTTCGCTTTAAGTGTTAAACTGATTTTGTATATCTGTAAATAAATGCAGACCCAGATCAAACACATGGACAAACACAAAATGAAAACAATTTTAATATTATTTTCCCAATAGAACAACCTGTTTTAGTGAAAGAAATACCAAACGCTTTACCACAGTTTACTGTAGCCATATACTGAAATGTTTTTTTGTGTATGTTTATATACCAAAACATCCAAAAACAATAATTATTTTATCAGATTAGTATGATTAAACTATTATTTAAGATCGCAGTGAATCCAGAATAGTCAGCCAAATATTACACCATAGGTTTTACATATTTGTCAGCAAATCATTAAAAAGTTTACATCACAAACGAATTACCAGTTTGTAAATATTTTTTGTGCGCAGCGAGGTTGCAGAAAATAATCGAGAGCTCCGGCATTTACAGCGAGGGAATGACATCTGATGTGGTAGAGATAAGTTATATTGATTATTCTTTTTATATATATTAACAGCTTGTCAACCAGTGATAAGCACAGTTATTCGGCAAAATTGACGTTAAAGTGAGCGGCGTTCGTCTGACAGGTCCATTTGCGATACCACCCTCCCAATGGATATTGGATAAGACGAAATGGCCGAGCTTCCAGCCCAAAATATACAACTCCTCATTAAAACTCCAAGTGATTTTACAAGAGAGAAGTTAAAGGCCTACAAGTCTTTGGATGCCAACAATTTTGTTCTGTGTGGTCATGTGCAAGAAATAATGTTCCATGATTACCAGATTCAAAACTTTGTAGTGCTAAAAACTGAGGTTCTGCCAAGCCAAAGTACAAGGTACAAGGCCACAAGAAAAGAAGACGGAACTGTACAAGGCCTGGGTAATCATCAACAAGCAAAACAACTGCATTTTGACAGCAAACTGCACCTTTATGGCAGAATATGTGAACTTAGATTTTTACATTTCATTCTTAGCATTCAGTGTCCGCAGTTTAATTCACCATATTTAACAGTTTTTGCTGAAATCATTGCTGCAATCAAAAATGAGTAATGTGTATGATTCAGCATAGCGTGAACTTACCTGATATGAAATGAGAACTGCAGAGTCAAGCATTTTTAATTAGGTCCTCACTCCATTCAGCTCTTCTGAAGACATCTGCGGTTGGCATTAAAAGCAGTGTGTTGTACCGTAAAATTTAAGTTTTCTATTTTTGGACTCTCGATTTTGGTATCCTCCCGCACAGCATGACATGTTTGATATTGCAACTGTTTTTTTTTGCAACCGCTATGCGCGGTTGAACCCGTGTGACGTTGGTTTGTAATTCCAATATATATGGTGTTATTATTGTGTATTGTTTATATATAGTAAAAACTGATACACACTGAATTATGATGTTATTAATTTTGACTTGGCTGTGTTTTTCGTCTTTTGTATGACAATAAAAATGCTGCTACCATCTTGGGAAAAAAAACAATGACATCTTGACAGCATGGAAACAGCAAGTATATTGTAGGCTACCTAGCAATTACAGATAAAAGCACAGCATAGTTAAAGACACCTAATAAAGAGTATGATCTATTTTGTATATATACTACATTTTATCCAGATTGAATCCATAGGATTAACTTTTCTCAATACGAACCTTAATATATATACAAAATTGAGTAGCGTTGTAAATTAGCACCAAACTCTTGTTAGTGTTGGTTTTAAACATATGCCAAGACCACTTGAGCCCGCAGTCAGAGGTGACAGAGCTGCAGAGATGAAACATTTTATCACCTTATTTTAGAGACGCTAAAATGGGCATCCAGCCAAGAGGGATTTGGGGTGAAAGGGTTATGTAAATGGAGTAATGACAAGTTCAGACAGCATGAAAGCTTCAGTCAACTGGTATGTTTGAAGCTACTTTGATGAAATCATTATTTTATTGCAAACTTAAATTGTGCACTGTACACTCAAAATAAAAAGGGGTAGTTTTAACAGAAATTGGGGTCAAATATGGAAAAATACAACTGTTGGATTAAATTTTTAATAATATATATTAACCAAGATATGCACATGCATTTTTATACTTTTGGACAGAAAAAACAGACACTGGACAAGCATAAATCTTTATAGTGTGCATGTGTTTAGCATCATGTGTACGTATACTAATGCAGATATCATCAGTATTTATGATACAAGTATTTCAAATACATATTTTAAATACAAAATAGTATTTTGGAATTTGTATTTGATGGGGTTTATGAAAATGGGTGAACATTTTGTATCAAAATACTTTAGTGTCTTGTATTTTTGTATTTAAAAAAATACTTTGTAAGTCTACATGATGACATCTTAAAAATGCGGCCCCAGATTGATGCTTTCTTAGTTATTTGCCTAAGCTTGAGGTCGTAACAAAATTGATTACGAAGGTGGTCAATGCTTGTAGTATGGATGAAAGTTATGCATCTTTGCTTTAGAAATGAGATGGAATAATATATCAGTCCTTAAGAACAGGATGTGGAGCCTTCAGCACATAATCATTCTCAGTCTCAGTGCTGCAGGTGGAAATGCAGATGAACTTTAGAATAATAAAACACCTAAAGATGGTGTACTGGTGTTCACTAAGGGGTAAACTGAGGCTTTTCCAGTTAAAGGAGAATCTTAGGAGAATAAGTAAACTGCACATATAATAGTAGTTTTAGATGGATTGCTGATGTAGATGCCAAGAAAACAAGACAAACAAAAACTAGTTCTACAGTGGCTCAGAAAAAAAATCTGTTGTTAATTAACCTTGTTTGCTTCACTACGTCAGTTTAATGGTGAAGTGATTGATTGAATATGCCTATTGATAAAAGGTTTGTGAAGAAATGTTATACTAGTACTAGTATACTAGTATTTTCAAAATACAAAATACAGTATTTTACTTTGATACTTGTTATGGCTGCTGTATTTTGTAGCTTATTTTGATACATGTAAAATTGAGGTATTTGGTATTTTATTTTAAAATACATTTCAAAGTATTTTTGCCCATTCCTGTGCTAACGTTCATGTAAAAAAATAACTACATTCAAGACACACAGTACTTGCCTAATGACAGGGGTTGTTGTAACGAACAAGATAATCTGTACAGAACCCTCTCCTAAAGAGTCACACGCCAACAAAGACTGATAATTGGCTATTTTGACAAAAAGGTGGGCCTTCCTTTGCAGTGGCAGCAATAGTGAGCATTGCACTTTTCCCCATCCATCATAATTTAACTGAAAGTTAAAGTTAAAGAAAGTTAACTGTCTTTGTATAACTACAGGCTTTGGTATACTTTGGGATTTAGAATGAAAACAGAGATGATGTTGAAACTTATTTGAGTTACTTAAAGACTCAAACATTGTTCTAGTGGACTAATTTGGACTAAATCGGACATTTCCATGAATAACAGTTGAAAAGGTTCTTGAAATTTTAAAACAAATATTCCTAAATAAACATGTAATGAGAAACATCGACTAATTTCCATTTAGTTTCATTTGCTTGTCATAATACCCATTATTATTACCCATTAATTTGGTTTTCATTTCAGGAAAACTGATCTGTCTACATTGAAAGTGAGCATTTCACAAACATCTGTCTGAGCTGAATTGTACTTGTTCATTTCCCCCCACAAGGAATAATGTTGTCTATGGTTGAAATCAGAAGTAGCAAGATAACAGACCAGCAGGAAACAGAGAAACACGATAAAGGATTTGTTTTGCTTGGCTCCCACGCCTGCGCTGAAAATAGAGGCTGGAAGGAGAGTCTGGGGGTGACAAGCCTGTGTTACAGAAACCTCTGGTGCATACTTTTTCCACCTCATGGCTGCTCTAAAAAGGAATGAGTCTGTTCTCCTCAAAGGAACTTCTGATCTTGATGACGTTTTACTGACTGGCTTGATTGATCTCTTGCAACTAATACTGTAGGCAGCGGCAAACAGTCTTCAAACTGCTATGAACATAATTTCTCAAATTTTCTTTCCTTGCCACAAGGAAAACTCCATTCCTCTTGCTAAGCATTATTCATAGGTCACACAGTCAATGAGCAACCATTTTCACTGCCAAATGACCTTAGACCCACTTTAACATCTGCTACAGCGCATCTAAATAATCGTAATTGAATTAAATATAGAATTTCTCCTCCTTCTATTCTTGATAGTTCAGTTCAACCAAACAAACAATTTCCATGTTTTATAACTATCAAGTCTCTAGTTTATGAACTGTCCTTTCGAACTAACTTTTGTACTTTTATCAAGTTATAAAACACATTGAACATCTGAAACACTCAAAACCAACCCAGGCTCATTCTGAAAACTTACCTCTACATACATTTGTGGAGAACACCAAATACATCACAGGAGGTACATTTTTTGCAGGTTTTTTTTTTCACAAATGCACCAGAGGCTGCTGTGTACGCTTTTTAACACCCTTTTTTTATGGATTCACACCCGCTCTTCTTGAGTAAATCCATCAGAGGTTACTGTCGACTGACTGACCTACCCTTCTCTTTTCCTAAACCCAACCAATAGTGTTTTCAAAAGGACTGATTGAACAAAACACCCACTTTTCTAAACCCAAATGACAGTTTTAAAAAGCACTCCAGAAAAAGAAAAGCCCTCGCCTGATTTTTACCACGTTTTTAGATTTTAACACATTCTCACCCTGTTATTTATTTTTTGGATTCTGTTTTTGTCTTACCCGCTTTCTGAAACGTTCTTTGCAGGACTCAAACCCCGTCATCCTGGTCAACTCCTCTCTGCATCTTAAGTCTGCTAACGTACATAGCTGGCAAACTGGACAAACGGTAACAGCGGGAAAGCTGTCCATACGGTGGTAATCACTCAGCACGAAAAGGAATGGCGTCATATGGCTGCGCAGTGTTCATTTTAAAATCAAAATGCAGCCATACATATATCTGGCTACATAATTCACTATCTCCAGAAATGTATATAGGGCTATATTTTAAGAATGAAAACGTAGAGACACAGATATAAAGAACCAGCATATGTATTTCGATGATGAAGAGATTTTTTTTTTTTGCAAGAATGATGTATGACAGGTGACGCAGTGGTGCAGTAGGTAGTGCTTTTGCCTCACAGCAAGAAGGTCGCTAGTTCGAGCCCCTCCTGGGTCAGTTGGCATTTCTGTGTGGAGTTTGCATGTTCTCCCTGGGTTTGCGTGGGTTTCCTCTGGGTGCTCAGGTTGCCCCCACTGTCCAAAGATATGGGGTACAGGTGAATTGGGTAAGCTAAATTATCCATAGTGTATTTGTGCGAATGAGTGTGTATGGGTTTCCCAGTGATGGGTTGCGGCCGGAAGGGCATTCGCTGCGTAAAACAAATGCTGGATAAGTTGGCGGTAAATTCTGCTGTGGCGATTAATAAGTGAAGTTTAGTTATAAACTAATTTCGAGAGGATCACGTGCTTATGATTGCTAGCGGCTGGATCCGCATTATCCAATTCTCAATGCACCAATCAGACGACTCCAAAGCTACAACAAATACACTGGGTTACGTACTACCACTACCTTCGTTTTGAAGAATCCCCCCATCCACCCCTACTCCTCCTTCTTCCTAGATGGGTGACACAGTGGCCCAGTGCTTAGCACTGTTGCCTCACAGCAAGAATGTCTCTGGTTCTAGGCTTTACCAAACCAGCAGACATTTCTGTGCGGAGTTTGCATTTTCTCCCCGTGCTCATGTGGGTTTCCCCCGGGTTCCCCGGTTTCCTCCCATCGTCCAAAAAACATGCAACATAAGTTAGTTGACTAATCCAAACTGGCACTATAGACATGCTCCTAGTAAACGGTTATCTCTCAAGAGCAATCACTGGCTGTTCATTGACTATTACAGCGGGGGAGTTCTCGAGATCTACCTGAGCTCAAACTTCCCTCTCGCCTTGCAATGGGAGGGAGCCCCGGGCTCGAGGATCTTATGAGCTCAGGGCTCTCTCCCGGGACAGCATGCCAAACAAGCTTATAATTAATCATCAGCTAAGTGTGAACTCTTGAAAGGAACTAAACCGAAAATAAATTAATGATGTATGACATGTACTGCAACAATAAACTCTGTTACTATTGTAAAGATGCATACGCTGATTCTTGATGTCTGTGTCTCTGAAGTGATTCAGATGTTCAATGTGTTTTTAAAACCTGAAAAACACAGAATTTTGCCACTTAAATTTTAAACCATGATTTAAATATAACAGTGCAAAGTTAAACTGATCAACAGTAAGACTCAATACAAGATCAGTCAATCTGACCATATTTGCTCTCTTTATTCACCTTATTCTCCGTGTACGAGAGGGTGCAGAAATTTGAATCTTTTTGGCTCGAGACTTCCGGTCTTATTCACTTCCATTCATTTTAGACATTAAAAACTGTTTGTTTTGCTGCTTGATGTTGCAAACTGATATTTTATTACAACATTATTCTATTTTGTCTGTATTGTCATGCAAACACTTGTTTGTAGAGTAAGTAGTATGACCGTTTTCTGTTCTTTATTTTTCCTAATCATTTCTCCCATAGGCGACCAAATCGGAAGATTTAAAACAAATCGCAAAATGAGCGCATTTCCGCATTGAAGAAAAAGTTCAATGCTTGCCTTAGAAAGCAAGGAAAAATTTACATCAGTCAAAGAGCCCAAGCAAATCAACTATTATTCTCCATGATGGTGACATCAGGAAAAAAATGTCACAATTTCTTTTTTTCTTTTGGTGTTTTTATGTAGCAAAACGTAAATAAATAAAAAAAAAAAGTTCATTCTCAATAAATCTCATATGTGACTTTTGTGGACATCTGACAAAAATAAGTCAAACAGGTAAGGTAAAGTTACTCAGCAGCAGAGTTAAAATTAATGAAAAATTGAAGTGATTAATTAGGTGATGACTGAGCACTGATGACAAACACCTGCTGTTAATAAGCAGAATCACAGAAAATAAACACAAAACTACTGCTGCGTCCGAAATAATACTATTTAGTATTAAAAACAGTATGAAAGCAGAGTAGTATGTCCAAATTCATAGAATTCCAAAATCAATATGCTATGAAGTACCCAGATGACCTACTACTTCCGACGAGATTCTGAAGTGCGCATCCGATGCATGCCATGCTATCCCATGGTGTCACATGGTCCCATGGAGAATTCATGAATGGGTGCAACGCAACTGACATAGGTAGGTCACGTGATCATGACAAAATGAATTTGTAGTAGGTCTGAGTTCCATTCATACTACTCGCATTCATACTCTATAGAACATACTTTTCTAATGGCCGAGTAGTACATTTAATTTCAAATGTAGTACTGACTGCATTTACCGACTGAGTAGTGGGCAATTTCGGATGCAGCCTACAGCTGACTTCAAATAATAGCAGCAGCTTCACTAATTAGAGTGGACCAAATATTCTCTGAGCTGAGTACATTTTACTCAGAGGATTTTGCTGTGTATTGTGACTATTTCCTACAAGGAGTTGCATTCAAGTTTCATTGTGCAGATATACCATGACAATAAAATCACTCTGAGGTTTGTGTTGTGTCATTTCCCAGATGTAAACTGTGGAAGTTCTCTAGGAATCGCATCTGCTAAGAAAGAAGAGGATGTTCATCTCTGGCATGCAGGCATTGATCCCACATGACTGATCATTGTCATTGGTTTTGAATATCAGGACTTTTGCAATATCTGATCATAAATCACATTCTGAATTCTGTCAGTGATACATGTTGAAAGCGATTAAGCCAACGTCTGTCACCCGCTATGGAAATATAATTCCAAAGAACAGTGCACTAGGCTGGAGCAATAACCCATGAACATGAGAACATTACAGATTTTGCTTCACATTACAGAGTCTCCTGTCTTCCTTTCCTCTCACCAATCTCCCCATCTGTCTTTGCCAGATAACAAACACTACCAGTCAAAAGTTTGGAAACAGTAAAGTATGAAGAAGAAATGCTTGACACTAAACATGCTGACACCAATAATCCGATTTTAATACGATTAAGACAATACTCTGATTAAGAGTCTACCATGTAAACAGCAATTTTTTTTTTGTATTTAATTTGTTTAAGGTCAAAATGGAACTAAACAGAAATCAAATTAAGATGTGGATTATGCAGATTTTAGTCGCATTATGAACATGCAGTACAGACATGTAAGCACCTTAATCAAACTATTACCTGTGCACCTACTGAGTCAGTAAAGGACCTCAGACACCTGCATCGCAAAATTCAGCGTGCGTTATTAAATTCTATTAAAACAACACTCTTCCACCAGTCCAATGCATCCAATAGTTTGTCAAGCTGGGTCGGTCTTGAACGATTCGTTATTTTGAACTAATCTTTTATGTGACTCGGGAACAATGAGTCCTCTCAGAGAGTGATTCGTTCATTCACGCATGCGCACAGTTGTGCAGGTGGAGTAGAAGATCAGTTAATTTTTCGAGTCCTCTATCAGGTTTAAGTTGTTCATTCTTCACATGAGAGACAGAAGCCAGTCATTTGCATCTAGAGTCAGAAAAAGATTTGATCCGTTCATTTCTCGAGTCCTCGGTTTTGAGTCATCTCTTTACATACTTTCACACGATGAACGAATGACTCAAAAATACGAAGACTCAAAAGGTGAAGTAATCATGGGTGTTTCCAGCTCAGACTGTAAGCATTAGTTAAGCTTTTTACTTTATTTTTTATACATATTTTTATACATTTTTTTTATTGGTTTCAAAAACAGTTAACAAAAGATTGCAGAAACTTAGAACATTAGAAAAAATGGAGATGTTGTTACAATCTGCATTATACATTTAAAAGAAAAGAGAAAGAAGAGACAAAAAAATTAAAATAGATCAAATTAAGTAAATAAAAAATGGAAATTATCTAAGATTATACATTGAAAGCCTTTTTTATTAATTTATTTTTTATTAGTTAAGCTTTATATGGGACTATCAGTGTCAGGTGAATAAACGACTCAAATTTAAAGACACACCAGATGAGGTGATCAGAGCTGATCATAGCTAAAACACCAGGTAAACAATGAAGGATTATTTTATTTTTCTTAGTAGCATTGCATTGTACAGTAGTGTTCTAGTTATGACTTGTAGTAGTGTGATCAACGGTTGGGCTAGTTGTAGATGTATTTGTAATCATCTCATAATATTTTAATGTTATTTTGGCAAATTGAATGACTCGAAAAAAGATTCGTTCATCTTGATGAACGAGACTCAAAGGTCCGAGTCAGTAAAATGATCCGAACTTCTCATCACTACGTGGGGGCATGAATGAAATGTTCCTGTATGGAATTAAAACTGTGAAACTGCAGGTAAAGTAAAAAAAAAATGAAATGCCCGAAATTGCATGAAACTCTAGAGGAAATGTGAATAGCAATAACGTTAATCAAATTATTTGCATTGACCTCTTGACCACCTCCTTTCATGAATTGTCTTTAAATTGTTTGAGCTACTCTGTCAAGTCCTCTTGTACTGTGCAAAGGACATCATGGGCTTTCAAGTGATATGTCATTTGATTGGCTGTCATGCTTGGAACCACTTCTTACACTGCATCCAAAATGGCCGGCATTCAAACAAACACATTTTATGGAAAGGTATGTAAAATTTTGCTTTTTTTTTTTTTTTACTATTATAATTACATATATATTTGTTTATTAAAGTGTCAGGAACAATATATTTAGCTTTCCTTTTTTTAAATGTCAACTTATAGTGGACACCAGGACCATCTTAATGTAATTAATGACTGCATGTTGTAGGAGGCAGAACTGATGCAGAGAGGATTCTTTATAAGATAGTTAAGGGAGACGATGACTTCGAGTCTAACAATCAGACAATTAGAGACAGTCTTTCAGACTAAAGTGTTCCAGAAATTTCAATAATAAAGGAAAAAAATGGCTTTTGTTCTGTTTTTGTTAGATTAATGTTGGATTAATATCCCTTTACAGCCATTTTGTTGTCCGAGTTTGGCTGTCGTTTTGAATTAAAACGGTTCTGTGGTCCATTACAGTGGACATGCTGTAAAATAAAATATAAAAACAAAATGTAAAAACTCTAAATTGTAGATTTTTTTTTTTTTTTTAACCCAAAGGATGTAGGAAATCACACACAAAAAAAATACTTTTTTCTTTGGGTCTCAGGAGGATAACATGTAAAATGGGAATATGGGTGGAACTTTCAAAAAGTAACTCATGTCCATGTAAACGTAGTCATTGTTGCATAAATCATATTTACAGACTGTATGTGAAACTGACCAATTGCCAACTTTCTCCTTCAGTGACAAGTGTTGGCATGTTCACATCCTGTCATTTCCCAGTTCAAATATCACCTAGTATTTGAGAGCTTTTAAGTTGGTTGCACTGCTTTTTGGTTTGTTTAAAATAACACAAAATACAAAATATAGATGTTATGCCACATTGTACAGTTTTGTTGTGTTGATTTTCAGTTAAAGGTCAAGAAAAGAACAATGCAAGTCTTTACTACTTTTCTAGCTAGAAAAAGTAGAGGGGTCTTGATGCAGACCTGGTTCAGTGCAATCTGAGCTGCATCCTATGCTTTTTAATGGGCTCACCTGAGACCCCGCCCCTAACCATACTCCTCACAGTCACTAGTTCCATTTAATACATTGTGTCTGGCATTGCATCACTGAGAGATGCAGTCTCAGCTTGCATCATAAAGGCTGCATCCAGATACTATTGAGAAAAAGAGGAGATAATAATGGTAACATGCCTAAGAACAATTAAACTTCCTTAAAACCTGCTTCTTTGTTTGTTCTACTTTTAATAGACCACAGCTGAAAAAGCTTACAGGTGGAGATGAATCCTGTACAAGTGTAGCCTTAAAACAAAGACTGTATTTTATTTCATTATTATCTATTAACTTCTTTACTCATTCATTCTCTGGGCTCACAGCATCCTGAACACCAACATTTTGGTGATTCAGAAAAAAAATGAATCAGTGTCTGGTGACCTGAGAGTTCAGTGAAAAGATAAAGGCTAGCATAAGTCACTATGACTGTGTATTATCTCAGTTTTTTTTGTTTACTTCTAAGATTTGATACTCAGTTTGATCCCAGAGATAGATGTGAACGATTAAACAATCAAATAGAATTAAGAATATTATGTTCCCTCTTGTCTTGATCCACAGGGGGAAGACAAACCCACATTTATCACATCGCTTGCTGAAAAAGAGAAAGTTGATACATTAAATGAATATTACATTTGAATACTCTGTTCCTATTAACCCATTTAATCCAAAATTTTTCCTAGAGATGACATATATGAATTTGTGTGGTATTTGTAAGGATATTAAACAATCAATGTCAATTTTCTATAAAAATGATCGAAAAGTTCATGAAAAAATGGGTTTCATCTTTGGTCACAATTGTGACCGGTAGTAGAACACAGGGAGTCTAGGTCTATAGTGTAAATGCATGTACAAATAAAAAATCTCTAGCCAGCAAATAGTTCAAAGACTGGTTTAACTTGTTGAAATTTGTTTTATTCCATTAACAAGAAGTAAACATTGTCTGGCTCAGTTTCAAAAATAACAAAATAGCAATCTTATGCAGCAGTTTAACACAAATAATCAAATAAAATGACAAAATGAAGAATTATAGGAACATTGAGTAAATTATTATAAACTTCATTATAAACGGAAATAAATACCCAGCTAGCAAAAATCATGTGGCTCAAATCCAGCCCACAACAGACATTTACATCCGGCCCACATACCGCACTGAATAATGGCACTTGGGCGGTCCTCTCCTGTTTGCCAGCTCTGGGCCACAATTAAGCCAAAGCAATATCACATATCAGCCAGAATTTAACCAAATAAACCAGAACTGACCCTATTCTGGGCCACAGTTTGCTTTTATTCTGGCCTAGATCCGACCCACACCAGACACATACATCTGGACCACATACTGAATGGAATGATGGCTCTAGGGCGGCCTGCTCCTGTTTGTCAGATCTGGGTCACAAATACACCAAAGCAATACCATATATCAGCCAGAATTCAAACAAATAAACCAGAACTAACTCTATTCTTGGCCACAGTTTGCTTTTATTCTGGCCCAGATCTGGCCTACACTTACAGTACATCCAGACCACTTACTGAATGGAATGATGGCTCTAGGGTTCAGAAATTGTAAAGACACACTCAGACCTCAGGAATCCGACCTTGTACCTCAACAATGGTAATAATTAAAATATTTCATGCTGCAATGCATGCTGGGTGTGGCCGAATACAAAAATCCCAGCATGCATTGCACTGTGAAAACATTATATAGCTTAATGATGCTACAGTTTTCATAATTTGCTTTTGATTCTGCTGTTGTTTATGTTG
Source organism: Danio aesculapii (assembly GCF_903798145.1). Classification (NCBI taxonomy): domain Eukaryota; kingdom Metazoa; phylum Chordata; class Actinopteri; order Cypriniformes; family Danionidae; genus Danio; species Danio aesculapii. The sequence goes on along the minus strand of NC_079450.1, from coordinate 36,852,313 downwards.
ACGCTGTTGATTTGGTCACTTTTAGTATTCCGTTTGTGAGTTTTGATCTTTTTTTTTTTTTTTTACTTGGCTTGTTTGCCATAATGAATAAACTTTCAAACAAAGATCTTAAAAGTTACAGCAGCCCAAACAATATCTATATTAAAGGTTTGAGCTGTAAAAATACTACATGCCTACATGCCTTTTGTGGTCTTGCAATACTACATGCCAATACTACATGCTATAAGAATACTTTGCATCACAGGAATACTAATGTAAAAAAAAAAAAAAAAGCTTTGAGCTATTTGACCAAAGAGCAATAAATATCTTTCACTCAAAGCTTCAGCTGGAGTCTAGAGATAAAATACCTTATCAAATGAATCCCATCAGGTTTTCCCTAACTAATGAAGAAGATTGTCTTAAGAGATAACGGTTTACTAGGAGCATGTCTATGGTGCTGATTTGGATTAGTCAATTAACTTAAGTTGCATGTTTTTGGACGGTGGGAGGAAACCGGGGCAAACCCACGTGAGCATGGAAAGAAAGTGTAAACGCCGCACAGAAATGTTGGCTGGTGTGGTAAGGACTAGAGCCAGTGATTTTCTTGCTGTGATGCAAAAGTGCTAACCACTGGGCCACTGTGCCAGGTGGAAGGGGGGATTTTTCAAAACAAAGATGGCTGTCATATGGAACTTAGGGTATTTATAGTGGCTGAGGAATCGTCTAATTGGTGAATCATAAATTGAATAATGCGGGGCCAGCTGCAAGCAATCATAAGCACGTGATCCTCTCGAAATTAGTTTATAAGTAAACTTCACTAAAAACCATGTTAAAAAGATTAACATACCTTAATCTCTGCTTTGAAAATAAACACAGTTTTTTACTGTAACACATGCCATAAATGAATATAATTGTATTGTCATCATTTAAATTGCATTAAATAGTTGAACATGTCTACCATGGTTATAAAAACTGCTGTGTTGCTGCAATCCAAATCTCAAAACTGTCCTATGGTGTGACTGTTTTTCAAGACACTTCTATTCAGCTTAAAGTGACATTTAAAGTCTTAACTAGGTTAATTAGGTTAACTACGCAGGTTAGGGTAATTAGGCAAATTATTGAATAACAATAGTTTGTTCTGTAGACTGTCGAAAAAAATAAATAAATCTGCACATTTGTAATTTTGCAGTATTACATAAGCAACATTTATCACATATACTGCAAAGTGGGACTGTGTATATATACACATAAAATGTGCATTTCTGCATTTCAATTGTCATCAAAACCGCAGCCAAAGCTTACATCAGGAAATACTAACAGATGATACTGTCAGTATTCAACATGTAGGTTAAATTCTTCTAATGTGCATGTGTCAAGTGCCCATGTTTGTGGAATCAAATGGAGTATACTTTAATGTGTAAAATGATACTTTAAAACTTGCTAAATTAAAGTTATATATTTGTAATATGCCATTATGCATTTATATGCCATTTTAAACGCCTGAATAAAAAAATAAAAATACAAATAAAACAAAGCATTTTTTTTATAGCAAAAAGGTGTCATGTTTCTGTTGAGAGGGAGAGAAATAATGCAATGTACGCAGGCCAAAATGCTTCTTCTTAAAAAAGAGGGACACTAAATTCTCAAATTCAGGTACATTTTTTAAAATATGCAGTTTTGCATCTGCCCTGCTACTCACCATGCCTCCATTCGTCATACATTTGTCCATCCACCCGTCCATTCATCTTTTGAAAGGGGTACTTTCTCTTGCCGTAATACTCTTTGGCAGACATGATGGGGCACTCCATATGAGTGCCCTCAAACAAAAAGCCTTAAAAGCCCTCGGCCATCGGGGACCCACAGAGAGCTGCTGGCACATCTGGAACTGCTTATCTATCCAGGCGGTTAACAATATAGGCAGCGCAAATGTAGGTCAACTTAAGGAGAGGTGAAAGGCACACTGTTTCTGGCTAATAGTAACGCAACACGAGCATGGCTCTGCAGCAGACTGACTGTCTCTGGCTGAACACAGTGCATGCATCCAAAGAGCAGACTGACCTGCTGCACGAGACCAGATGTACAAAGTGTCCACAGAAGGCTGCAGGAAATTAAAAACCAAGTTGTTGTTTTTTTTTTTTTTTTTTTTTTGCAATAGTTGCAATTGTGAGATGAACTATATTAATTAGTGTAAAACTGTATATTCTACAATAAACACAATTTACAGCATAAAAATTATGCAAAACACTGAAGTACAAACAACAAGTTATCTTCCCAGATAGCAGATTTAGATCCTAATATCAGTCATATATTCACCAATAGCAGATCATCATTGAATTAACATTGAATTATTAGTCAAAAGGTTAAATCTTCTAAAAGTGTTTATTTTTTTTTCAATGATAGAAACAGAGGTTAGATTCTACTCCATTTTTAGACAAACACTCACAAACTTTCCTCTTTTGGTTGCATCGGGGGATTCCCCAGTGCCTTAAAATGCATTCCACTTCATAGAGTGAACGAGGACATACTTGTTCAATTTGTCTTCATAAGTCAACTTCAGCACCTATATGTCCTAGTATGGAATGCAATTATGACGTCAGATCAGTGCAGTTCTCAATTGCTCAAGGGTTTAAGGCATTCCACTTAAACCCATTCAAATGTAATCAATGACATACATCTAAGGGAACAATTTGGAGAGAAATTGACGAGTGAAGGGCATAAAAAATGAATTGGAATGTGGCCAGATTCAAGAAAACGGAGGCAGTGATGATGTTAATGAGATAATTAAGTGATATTGAAGCCCTGGTCACACTGCACTTTTCGTCCAATCAACTTTGAATGCGGCAGACTGGAAATGCAAGCTCATGCGACAAGTTTCACAGTTTGCTGTGTTGGAAAGTTTAAGCTTGATGAACTCTGACCAGCGAAACAGTATCACGTGATTGCGTGCAATCTGTTTCTATCATTGAAAATAAAAATAAAAAAACATTTTGAGGGCGCAAACCTGATGAAAATGCAACGTGGAAGTTTCAAATGTTTAAAAGAAACTAGTACATACAGATGAAAACCTCAAGACCATTTCAACAACACCAAAATCTTACTCAGCTACATCTCAGTGTACTTGCTAGAGGTGTCAAAAATCAGTTCCTGAAGGGCCACAGCTCTGCACTGTTTAGCTTTTTCTTTAACACCTGATTAAACTAATTGAGTCCTTCAGGCTTTGTTTAAAACCTACAGGTACAGTTTGTCTGAGACAATTTTGTAAAAATACTAAAAGATTCTTGAAATCCTGGGCTAAAAGCTGTGATCTTTGATCGTTGGTTTGAAATGTTCACTGACAGCCGCTTAATGGCCATTGAAATCCGATTTTCCCTCTAATTAAATTCTGGCAGTATCAAAAGATTTCAGAGACTTTCCTACAGTGTGAGAATAGTTGCGATGATCGTCAATCCAAGAACCAATAGGAGCACCAAATATTGATGATGCAATCTGCAAGACAACTTCAAGCCACCACTGGAAAATGTCAAATTGTTTTGTTTTGTTTTTTTTTCTCTGGCAAAATTGCCATTACAGAATGTTTATATTTGCTGCGAGGAATCATTACAGAATGTGGGATTGTGAAAGTGTTATAGACGGATGACGTCAATCTCCAAGTTTGCTTCCGTGTTTGGTGCATATTTATTGTCGTTCAGTCTGACATTATGACTGCTGAGATTTTACAGTGTGACATGGGAGCCATGTTTGTGCAGTCTGACATGCTACAATCTTTTATTATTATTAAAAATCATACAGTGTGATCTGGGCTTAAGTGTGTTGGTTCAGGGTTAGAACTAAACTCTGTAGGACTTTGGCACTCCTGGTCTAAACTCTCTTTAGTCCCATGAATTCAGCAATTCCAAACCTACCCATCTCAATTCTGGTTTACATTAAATATAACATTTTTAACTATGCTAAACTCACGTCATAATAAATCAAATGTTTAAGAGTCCTTTTCTATTTACTTTTTGCTCACAACACCAAAACCATTAGCTTTTATAAAACAAAGAAAAATAATGGGTTGCACTTTCACCTCAGTCTTCATGATATTTATGTACAGTAGGAATGCATCATGAAGAATGCCCTACTGCATACTGGGCTGTTATTATGTGGATATTTCCACACCCCTAAACATGATGTGGTACAAAACTAAACGTGATTGATTATTTAACCTGTCAGTAATATGGCATTATGGCCAGTCCTTGGTTGTAACCCAGTATCACCAGAGTTAGTTATACAACCCTCACTCACTCATTCACTCACTCACTCACTTACCTTCAGCATTTCCCCCTCTTTTACAGGGGTGTCACAGCAGAATGAGCCACCAATTACTTTGCCATCTTGTATGTTTTAATGGCAGATGTTTTTATTTTTAACAACAATGAACACCTTATTTGATGACCGAGTTCCCTTAAGTCTTCAATATATGTCACAGTGTACTTTGCAAACTATTAAAGTTTTGTTAATTCATGCATACAGTATGTGTATTCAAATGTCTGAAACCTGAAACAAATGTTATATTATTATGTTACAGTACACCCAAAAGTGGTCATGTATAATTTCATAAATATACAATTTGCGGCTTCATGTGCGTATTCATAGGGGACATCCTTATTTGTACCATGTTTAGTGTAATGAAACAGGATTGCCTTACGCTGCAGTACCAGAACGTGGGATTCACAGAGATAAAAAAATAATAATCTGCGTCAGACCTCTCCAAAGACTACGCAGATTGCACGCATGCTGACTCATGAACAGTACACGTCTCTTCATGATTTAGCTCATTTTCATTCAGTCAGTATGTTTTATGATTTGGTAAATGCAGAGATTTACCTTGCCAGAACTTTGCTTTGGGAATTTAATGCACCCAACCATTCTGAACCAATTAATGGCAGGGAGGGGGCAAAACTATAATACTGTTGTACAATACAGCACATCTGTTGGCAATATAGTTACAAACGTACAAAATAAATCAAAGCTGTCCCCTATTTCAGGGGCACACTGATATCTTTCAAGAAGACTTGTGTTGTGCTACAAGATGCGAGCATTATGAGGAGCTAATTGTGTACCTGTAAATCTAGTTTATTGATAGAATTATGTGGACTGCAATGTTTATAATTGTAATATCCAAATGAGATACATGAACCAATAACCAATAATGAACCAATAATATTTATAATTACAACATACATATACACACAACCCCAAATCAGAAAAAGTTGGGAATGTATGGAAAACTAAATTTACTTTGACTTATTTTATTACAGACAGAACAACAAACATTATTTAATGTGTTTCTCATGTTTTTTTTTTTTTTTAATATACACGTATACTAAATTTGGACACATTTTTAAAAAAAGTTGGAACAGTAAAGCATTTACCACTTTATAATGTTGCCATTCCTTTTACAACAATTAAAAGGTGTTTAGGGACTGAAGACACAAAGTGATGAAGTGTTTCAGGTGTATGTTTGTCCCATTCTTCTTGCAAAAAAAGTCTCAAGGTGGGCAACAGTAGGAGGACTTCATTGTCCCATTTTGTGCTTCAAAACGCACCACACATTCACTATTGGAGACAGGTCTATACTGCAGGCAGGCAGGCCAGTCAAGTACCTGTATGCTCTTTCTCCACAGCCAAGACTTTGTAATGTGTGCAGAATGTGGTTTTGCATTGTTTTGTTGAAATATGCATGGGTGTCTCTGGAAAGAAGGCAGCACATTGTGCTCCAAATCCTTTACGCACTTTTAAGCATTAATAATGCCATCACAGAAGTGCAAGTTACATTTTCCAAGGGCACTGACACAACCCCATACCATGACATACCCTGCCTTTTGGACTTGTTGTTGGAAACGTCTTTTCGTCTTTGGTCTGGAGCACATGGTGTCCATTTTGCCCCAAAAAGACCTGAAATACTGATTCATCTGACCACAGAATATGTTTCCACTGTGTGATGGTCAATTCCAGATGTCTCCGATTCCAGAGAAGTCAACGGCACTTTTGGACACTGTTAGAATAGGGCTTCCTTTTAGCACAGTAAGGTTTTAACTGCCATTTGTGGATGTAACTACGCATTGTGGTACTTGACAAAGGTTTGCCAAAGTAATCCTGTTGCACCACTACACTTGATTTTGGTTTTATTGTTAATAAAAAAAAACAAGAACATATATTAAATGAAAATTTGAAATGTTTGAAAAATGTGAAATAATTTATGGCATACTTTTTCATACTTTACCTATACTTGTATACTTTATTTCAAAATGTTTTATTTTGAATATATATATATATATATATATATATATATATATATATATATATATATATATATATATATATATATATATATATATATATATAAATTGGTCTTACACTTCATATTTTCAGATTTATTATAGTATATGTATTAAGTCCAGTGCTTTTATCAGTGCGTTTTTATTAGAGGCCGATATTTTAGAAATTATGTGGAGTGAGAGCTTTCAGTCTTGTCTTTTCTTTAACATCAAATTATGACATTAAGCCACAGTGTTTGTGTCTGTTATTGAATGAAACATTCTAAATTGAACATGTTTTATTCAAGATGAACTGGCAGTAGCCTTTCTAAACAAAGCACTTTTGGATCCACTATGCAATTTAGCCCTCAAATTGTATGATAAAGTTAAGCATCCATGTATAACAAACCAAATGTGACAGTTTATTTCATTTCACAACAAATATCTTTCAGTCAAATATAAGACACTGCACTCTACCAGACAAGTTTGACTAAATTTTGTCAGCCTGAGGAAGACATACAGCCAAACAGTTTTTTTTCTTCTGTGATTTATTTAATAAGTTATTGTGCGTATCTTCCTTATAGACAACAAATATCTTTGGCATGGTGGAAGTGCTCTCTAAATGGAATTAAGCCTTTCTTTCTTTCAGATCTTGGAGGCATCCACTGCCCTGAACTTTAGCAGTTTAGCTAGATTCCAGGGTTTTGAGCTTCAGTTCCGGGTCAGTAAATCACATGGAGGCTGAGGGTACGAGAGGACATGCTTGTCCGCAATGGAGCCAATTCATCTGTTCACTGCTTCACACAAAGGTCAGTGATGTCAACCGAGGTGATTAGGGTCAACCTCAAGCTCCTGGTTTAATACTTTCAACTACTGACAATCAGCTTCCACACGGTGAATCCTGAATGTCTGATTTATGCCCAGGTCTGGATTTTTTTTTTATTATATATATATATATATATATATATATATATATATATATATATATATATATATTATACTAAAAACTGGGCATACCATTGTGGCATCAAGACAGACTATTATAAAGAGTCTTTGGATTTCCAATCTGCTTCCAAGTCTTCCAAGTCTGGCCAAACGCTTTATCAGATGCCCAAAGCAAACAAATTATTAATTAGTATTAGCATATGTTCACAGTGTACTGTAAAAATATTGAAAATCATGCTGGTAATGTTTATATCCATGCAATCTCAGATGGTCAGAGAGTAATTCATATTTTATAAAGTAAAATATTAAAATATTGGTCCAGAGACTATGCTTTACACCGTGATTTTGGTAAAGGGGTGGTCCTCTACAATATCATATTTTAAACTTTAGTTGATGTGTAATGTAGCTGTGTGAACATAAACAACATCTCTGATTGTAATATGCTATGTAGACAGGCTACTATAAAGAGAGCCTTTGGACTTCCAATATATGAAAAAGCCAAAAAACATGTAGATTACTTTTATCGGAAAGCACTGCACAGTTATACACGCACACACACACACACACACACACACACACACACACACACACACACACATACAAAAAATGTAAATTAGACTTTTATTTGAGTACACTGACATAACAGCAAAAATAGTGTTTTTCACAAACATGAACTTAAAAATCAGTGTAAACTTGCCATACAGACATGAGGGATCACATGCAGACACGTTTACACACAGCTTGAAATGCTTTCCTTCCAAGCAATTGCATCCTCAGCTGTCCGGCATTGCCATATAGCCGGGTCTTCTTTCTGTTTACGGATGTGACGGAACCACACAGACAAATGATGTCAAAGTGACATTTCCCATGAAATCCGAGCCGACAGGTCAAGGTATAAATCTCTTTTATAAGCGTACCGACAAGTCAAGTTATAAATCTCTTTTATAACCTTCCCGTGGTGAATCAGGGTAAGGTAGGGAGAGAGTTAATGCAATGATGTCTCATACACTCTATTAACTAACTGATAGTTATTTATTTATTTATTTAAGGTTGTAGTATATGCGGTAAATATAAAATAATTATTCATTAATTACACATTTTTAAATGTAATAAACCTAATAATAAACCTATTAGTAGTGGTGGTGGTATTAGCAGTCATTGTAATTGTTGTTGTTGTAATAGCAGTATAATAATTCATTTTAAGACATTTTAAGTCAAACTGACCATGAAATAGTTGCGGCTTTGGTCAAATGTTAATCATTCAGCAAATGGTTTGTAATGTTTTTTTCACTGGCAGCATAACAAGATTACATGCACAATTAGCATGAAAGACAAAACAAATGTATGTGGATTGAACATAGTTTTGATGTACAAAAGTAAAGCGGTTGTGAGACGAGAATGTTCATCAGGTTCAATTGCCCTGTGGCAGAGTGGAAGAGGGATTCATCCATCCTTCAACAGCTCTGCAATTATAAAAGAAATCCTCATAAGCTCGCATGTAAAGTGGACCTACATTGAAATTAAAGGCAATCACAGTAATTGCCTTGCAGAGCTATTACTGTAAGTAACTACGGTAAAAACTGAGCACAGATGGAGAGGCCTCGAGCACTGGAGATGCCCAGGTGAACTCTTCTGAGGGAAAGCCTCCATCTGTACGATCATTATGTTAACCTCTGATGTTTCCGTTGGGACTTCAGACATCGACGGGTAAATTAAAGACATGCAGGTACACTGTAAAACCCAAAAGTGAAATCAGGTAGTTTCACTCAAATACAGATTAAAGTTTATTGAACTTAATGAACAAAACACTATGTGAACTAGCAGAAAAAGATTTAAGTAACCAACATATATTATATATTTTATAGTGTGTAATATATAAATAATATAATCTTATATAATATAAAATAATATAATATAATATAATATAATATAATATAATATAATATAATATAATATAATATAATATAATATAATATAATATAATATTTGTTGAGGGCAGCACAGTGGGTAGCGCTGTCGCCTAACAGCAAGAAGGTCGCTGGTTCGAGCCTCTGCTGGGTCAGTTGGTATTTCTGTGTGGAGTTTGCATGTTCTCCCCATGTTCGCGTGGGTTTCTTCCAGGTTCTGGTTTCCACCACAAAAACATGCGGTACAAGTGAATTGGGTAAGCTAAATTGTCCGTAGTCTATGTGTGTGAGTTAGTGTGTATGGGTGTTTCCGAGTGATGGGTTGCAGTTGGAAGGGCATCCGCTGCGTAAATCATATGCTGGATAAGTTGGCAGTTCATTCCGCTGTTGTGACTCCTAATTAATAAAGGGACTAAGCTGAAAAGAAAATGAATGAATGAATAATATTGTTGAATTAAGGATCAAACGTCCCCACAAGTATAGCAATACCAGACATTTTTTGGGCTTATTTGTTTGAACAAATCCACTCATAAATCACATAGAATAAAGTATTTTTAAAAGGTAAAAATTCTGATTGTTTCCTTTGAGGGTTGGGTTTAGGGATTGGATAATATACTGTTTGTATAGTACAAAAACGGAAATCCCCATTATGATACATTAAGGTTTAAGTGTGTGCGTGAATGCAGGGACACAAAAAATAGGCTTTAATGTTGCATTTTGGGTTTTACAGAGGTTGTGTTGAAATTTGTAGGCTTATTATTGTATTAAATGTATATTGAATCGAGACTGATTTGGTTAAGGATGGGCTTAAACAGTGATTTCAACCTGTAGGTATTGAAGGTATTGCACAGGGGTGCCAGTTATTTGTAACATTAAAATCATAATATGTAAAATAATATGTGTAAAAATGTCTAGTCATATTTGGTGTAAAATAATATAACGAGCAATAAAAATTAAATAGTTACTATGCATTCACTAATTGATTTCGCAGATTGGTTCAATAACAACTTTTTTTTTTTTTGTTGCGTACAACAAAACGGTGGCTGTAATAACAAAAATAATTGTGATCTGTTAAATTAATGAAAAGACTGAGACGAAAGGATTCTTTCTCCAGAATACGTCGATTGAATCATTTAAAGTACAACCACTCAACTATATTTCTTTCAATAAATGCGTTCTCTGTCCAGAATATTTACTGTACCTTAAACACAAATAAAGTGCATTTGCATGAATTAGCTTCATCAGTCAGACATGTAAAATCTTCCTGCTGCACATTCACTCAACTCAGAGTAGAGTCTTTCCAGTTACAGATAACAGTGAATATTTTGCATTGGTTTCCCTGAGCACAATGGCGCAGTGGGTAGCACAATTGCCTCACAGCAAGAAGGTCGCTGGTTCGAGCCCCAGCTGGGTCAATTGGTGTTTTTCTGTAGAGTTTGCATGTTTTCCCCGTGTTTGCGTGGGTTTCCTCCGGGTGCTCTGGTTTCCCCCACAAGTTCAGAAACATGCGCGATAGGTGAATTGGGTAAGTTAAAATTGTCCGTACAGTGTGTGTGTGTAGATGTTTCTCATTGATGGGTTGCAGCTGGAAGGGCATCTGTTGCATAAAACATATTCTGGATAAGTTGGCAGTTTGTTCCACTATGGCGACCCCAAATTAATAAAGGGACTAAGCCGAAAATAAAATAAATAAATGAACTGGGACTTTGCATTTAAAAGTGTACAGTAAAATCACACTGACGAAATAAAGCCATCAGTACTGATACTATTATTTAAACTCTAAACAGAATAGTATAAAAATAAACTCTCATATGCTTCCTTAACAATCTATTATGAACTTTCTCTGCTTTAAAACAGCGCATAGAACATATAAACAGATATTTGGAGACTTTAAGCATGAACTGGAGCGATATATGCTGCTTTCAAGCAAAAGATAAAGTGTTTAAATCTAATTTACTGTACAGATGCACTGAATGGCTGTGCATGAACAAACTCTTGGCCTGGCATATATGGCACCATTATCTAGTCGTTCAACTTTAACTTATCCAAAAGTTACTCAAATCTTCACTATACAGTTTCCAACAAATATTTTTAAACAGTCTAAAACTTTATTTTTTACTGGTTTAAACACAGTACAGACCTATAAAATGAATGAAAAGACTAAGATGAAAAAAAATTTCACCAGCCGATTCTTTCTCCAGATTACGTCTAACCAGAATTCAGGGGTTCCATCAGTACGCGGTCTCCTGTGAACCTGGAATTATGAATTTTGGTTTTCCTGCTATCTTTAGAAGTGCCAGCCTGAGTCTCTCTGCGCTGGGTAACCTGTTATACACATTTTCTATTTAATGAAGATAGTTGACAGTCTTGCGCTTGAGTAGCCTACTACATTACCAACCTGCCACAAATAGCAGGTTCATTAAAAAAAAACAAATTGCAGTAGGTCTTTTGGATAGCTGAATTAACAGATGTGTCACTTGGTAACAATCTTAAGATTTGAGTGAATGGTACGTTTATGCAAACAATTTCCTATATTCCAAATTAATTGTAATGAACATTGTGATGAGTAGAGAGACCCACGTCATACGCACATTACAAACAATATACATGTAAAGCTCTATTTGAATAATAAAATTTGTTTACTTCAAAAGTTAGAAGAAACACGATTACACAAATGTTTTTCTGCTTTTCAAAAGTGTACCTGCTTTGCCTTTTTACTATTGTCTAAAATTAATGTGGGTTAACAGGGAATTTAGGAATAACGTCAGTAAACACACTCATGTTTTTTCTACTTCAAATATTTGCATATGTGTCCTCGTCAGTGTTCAGCAGCGTCACTCACGACTTTGATTCTGTCAGTGCCAAATCATGAGTGTTTGTTTTACTTTCTCCTGCTGAAGCCACAGATGTGGTTTGTTGTTTGTGATGTGTGCACCATTCATTTACTGTTTGAAGATCCAGAGGCAACTGAGAGTCAAAGTACTGACTGAAACCAGGGCGAAACATCTGGCTAGTGTGACTAACAATGCCATCATTTTTCAACTTTTTCTTCTTCACAGTCTGGCTGACTGTGTGATAGCGATTTTATTGCTAGGCTTACTTCATACTGAGTAATGCAGGGTCTGGATGTATAATCAAACTATGCAAGATACAGTATTCTACTTCTTGTGGTTGGACCACCAGGGCACAGTTTAGTTTTTGGAGATTTTTGAGTTGTAAAAGCGTCCTGTGTGTTAAGAGCCTTTTCCAAGATTTGTACACTGTTAGACATTTTGTTGTATTTGTGTGGTAACCTACTGGCAGCATTGTTGCCAGCAATTTACTGCAACGTGCCCCTTTACAGTAACTTACCTGTAAACGTGTTTTACAGTAGAAGGGCCCTACTGCAATTTCATTTTACAGTAAAATAGCCATACCACAACTTTCTTTTTATTGTAAAATGTCCTTTAGCACTTTTTCATTTGATATTTTTACAGTACTATTACTGTAATTTATTTACATTTTATACTGGCAGAACAAAATATATACTGGTATTTATTACATTTTATAATGTAATAAATACAATCAAGTGACCAGATCATGTACAACAGTTTTATTATTCACTGTAATTATATTTTTAATGGTTTACAAAAGTTATTTTCATCCATCAATATCAAAATTGATGATACAACATGTTAATCAGTATTTTTCATTAACTGTCTCATTTTTGTCTTCAACTACAGTAGAAGTACTTGACTACTTTGACTACAGTTGAAAATAGCAAATTCCTAATATGCAGTAAGTTACTGTTAAATTTTTTTAATTGCCCACAATGCAATGCATATTACAGTATTAAACTGTAAAGAATATATGTGGTATTTTACCGGGTGTTTTGCAGTAAATAACTGACATTGCTAAAATAACTAAAGTCTAACAGTGTCCCTTTTAATTCATATTTTAAGATTATATATTGTTATATAGGGGCGATGCAGTAGGTAGTGCTGTCGGCTCACAGAAAGAAGGTCGCTGGTTCAAGCCTCGGCTGGGTTAGTTGGCGTTTCTGTATGGAGTTTGCATGTTCTCCCTGTGTTCGCGTGGGTTTCCTCCGGGTGCTCTGGTTTCTCCCACAGTCCAAAGACATGCGGTACAGGTGAATTGGGAAGGTTAAATTGCCCGTAGTGTATGAGTGTGAGTGTGGATGGATGTTTCCCAGAGATGGGTTGCAGCTGGAAAAGCATCCGCTGCGTAAAAAATGCTGGATGAGTTGTCGGTTCATTCCACTGTGGCGACCCCAGATTATTAAAGGAACTAAGCCGAAAAGAAAATGAATGAATGAAAATTGTCATATATTAATATATTTTATAATATTTTTTTTTTCAAAATTGAATGGACTGGACAATTATACATCTAACAACCAGAATAGTAATTGCTAAAATAACTTTATTTACATTTTCAGAAAGCGTTAGCATTTTTGTTTAAAGCTTTTCCCCTTACTATACCTGTATACAGTTGAAGTCAGAATTATTAGCCCCCCTTTGAATTTTTTTTCTTTTTTAAATATTTCCAAAAAGATGTTTAACTGAGCAAATAAATTTTCACAGCATTTCTGATAATAGTTTTTATCCTGGAGAAAGTTATATTTGTTTTATTTCGGCTTTATTAAAGGCAGTAATACATTTTTTAAAACTCAATTAAAAAATTTAAATAATAAATTATTAGCCCCTTTAAGCTATATATTTTTTTCGATAGTCTACAGAACAAACCATCGTTTTACAATAACTTGCCTAATTTCCCTAACCTGCCTAGTTAACCTTATTAACCTAGTTAAGCCATTAAATGTCACTTTAAGCTGTATAGAAGTGTGTTGAAAAATATCTAGTCAAATATTATTTACTGTCATCATGGCAAAGATCAAATAAATCAGTTATTAGAAATAAGTCATTAAAAGTATTATGTTTAGAAATGTGCTGAAAAAAATATTTCAGTTAAACAGAATTTGGAGTAAAAAAATAAAAAGGGGCAAATAATTCAGGGGGGGTTAATAATTCTGACTTCAACTTTATGTGACATTACAGTAAATCATCACACAACTTTGTTTTCAAAAATTTTATTTTGTGTTTTTTTCTAGTCGCAAGTTTGTTATTATAATTGCTGATTTGTTTTTTTTCTATAGTTGCTGATTGTAATTATCACCAAGTCTCATTTAGTTGCCAATTCTCTTGTTTCTTTAATGTTTTCTTGTATGTTTGTATATATGTATGTATTTGTTTGTCTGCTTGCACAGTATTTTCCATGCATTTGTTTCTTGATCTGACAATTTACTTAATAACATATATATTTATTTTATTTTCCTTTATTTATGTTATTATATATCCATTATTCATTCATACATTCATTTTCTTGTTGGCTTAGTCCCTTTATTGATCAGGGGTCACCAAAGCAGAATGATCGCCATATTCATTATTATTTCATTCATTATTAAATTTTCTTTTCAGCTTAGTCCCTTTATTAATCAGCGGTCACCACAGCGGAATGAACCGCCATCTTATTTAGCACATTTTTTACGTGGCGGATGCCCTTCCAGCTGCAACCCAACACTGGGAAACACCCACACACTCTTGCACAGACTTGCTACGGCCAATTTAGCTTATTCAATTCACCTAGACCACATGTCTTTGGACTATGAGAGAAACCGGAGCACCCTGAGGTAACCCACGCAAACACGGGGAGAACATGCAAACTGCATACAGAAACGCCAACTGACCCAGCAGGGGCTCAAACCAGCGACCTTCTTGCTGTGAGGCGATTGTTTTTTTTTTATTTATTTGATATTATTTAATTACATAATTTCTTAAATAAAATGATGTCATTATGGATGTATCTAGACATATGTACCATGTTAATAACAGTAAATGGTATATTTTTACAAGTAACTAAAACTAAAACCGATTTAGTCCTGTTATACCTGTACATATACTATGTAATTAGAAATTAAAACAGCTAGGCTTCAGCCCCTTAATTTATTCTGTTGCTAAAGCTAGCTTTCAGAGAGAAAAAAAAACCCTTTAGTTTGTTGCTGTATTTTAGCATGCTTTTTTATTTTCTAAATAAATATATCTTAGCATGATAATTTCATAAACATAATATAATTTATTATCTGAATATATATTTATTATATTTATATATTTGACTAATTTAATTATATGACTTAATTATATATATATATATATATATATATATATATATATATATATATATATATATATATATATATATATATATATATATATATATATATAATTTAAAATGCTGTAGTTACTAATAACAATAAGTGTATGGTTAAAACATAAAAACCAAACCTGGCATCGCTTTAGTCCTGCTCCATATGTACATACAACATACTTGTTATAGTAATTACAATAACTACTGGGTAATAACCATGAAACTACCTCCAAACCTAACCCTACCACCTGCAGTAACTTTAAATAATAGTACTTTCAAATTTAAGCACACATATTTGTATTTAAAACAGCAAACCATCAGCCATAAGTGCATATAGTTAATAAATATTAATCAGTAGTAAAACTGTAATTACAGTATCACAATCTCAAAGATCTCCAGTGGCCTCTGGTTACTATGAACTCTGAGTTTGCTTTCTCGTCATATTGCATGACTAATAATTCACATTACACAAGTCCCATCATATTTTCATATCTCCATCCAAAAAGCATTTTTTCAGTGTTTTAAAGGCAGCACTTGTGTATCTGAGTCACTGGAGTATAATCTGCCGAGCAGTGGGAGCTGCATGTTCCTCTCATATCCTGTGTTTAGTCTCTCTGTAGTCTAAACCAGGTTTCCTCTGACCCTGAACACTCGAAGCAACACCACTGAAGATCACACACTCGCTGCATCACATCCTACCTGGATTTATATGACAGTCCTTCACCGTTTGTCTTCAGATCACTGGCAGTTTTATAGCAGGCTCTGACCTGCAGGATTATGCTTGTTTTATCATAGCGTAGGCTGTAGCTTACTTTTTTTTTTAAACCTACAACTTATAAACAGAAGAAAGAGTCAAACCTCAGATGGCTCAGTGAAGGAACTATGGTACTTTTAATGTTGGAACTGTGTTTGAGGCTTTAGTGTAGGTTTGTGTACAGGGAATGTTGAAATATATAGAGAAATGCGCTCTTATGCTTCTTGATTAGTATTATTAGGAGCTTTATAATGATTTTAGCATAATTTTACAAACAAGAAAGATAACTGATATAAAGGTATTGAAGTCAGTTTAGTTATTTGATAAACAGATATCACAACTTGCAAATACATGCACATAAAGTAGGGGTATTAATGTTGCTTTATTTATAGTGTTTATGTATTTGGTAAAATAGAATCCTTGGTTCACCAAAAACAATTACACAATGACAATATAATATAATATAATATAATATAATATAATATAATATAATATAATATAATATAATATAATATAATATAATATAATATAATATAAATTTTGGGTGGCACAATGGCTCAGTGGTTTGCACTGTCGGCTCACAGCAAGAAGGTTACTGGTTCGAGTCCCGGCTGGGTCAGTGGGCATTTCTGTGTGGAGATTGCATGTTCTCCCCGTGTTAGCGTGGGTTTCCCCTACAGTCCAAAGACATGCGGTAGACGTGAATTGAAGAAACTAAATTGGTTGTAGTCAGAGATGTATAGTAACGAAGTAGAACTACTTCACTACTGTACTTAAGTACTAAAAGGCAGTATCTGTACTTTACTGGAGTATTGTTTTTTTTCTCCTACTTCCACTTTTACTTAAGTACATATTTTCGATGAGTTTAATACTTTTACTCCGATAGATTTTTTATGAGCTGCATCGTTACTCGTTACTAGAGGTGTCAAAATGGTCAATATCGGTTCAGTAAAAGATCATAACGGGTTATTACGTACTGACGTCATTTATCTCCTATATGCGGTGTCGCAATACTATGGCGAAGGACGGAGGCGCGAGGGCGAGTGAAGGCGGCACAGCACACGAGCCGCTATTTCACTACTACAGAGAAATGTTGTGAGACTCAACTGTTTATCTCCTCTTGGCTGTTAAAGCGATACTTGTGGATCCAGACCTGGGCGTGTATGAGGTGCTCCACTGTGTCTATTATAGATTACCTGTGATAACCGCATATTATACATACATAGACTGTAACCGCGGCTGTTCTTCCCGCCATCAGTGAACAACGCTTTCATTTCTAAAGCCGATAGCAGCCCTTTCTGTTGAGAAGGTGAAGACAATAACCTGTCAAAGGGGTGTAAGACCTCGCCTGTCAGCGTTTAAAAAGCAGGCGGGAGAATATTTACATTAGTTTATTTGCTATAAATGCTCATGCTGTCTTCTGTGCATGAGTTTTGTTTGATACATTCAGAAAGAGTGTTTTCTTTGAGCGGGTCAAATTAAGGGTACAGTTCATATATCTTACTGCTGTATTAAAGGACACAATTTTATTACAAGTAACCATTTAACTGTCACACCAAGAAAAAAACCAATAGAATTTTTTTATTTATTGCATTTCTTAACTCCTAATGTCGCTAGTTAACACAATCAATACATTTTTCCCCAACACATCCCATAATTTCTAAAATATCAGCCTCTACCAAATGGTTGAGATGTTGGTTTATGGTAAAAGTACCAGAATGAATAAATATACTATAAAAATATGAAAAATATGAAGTTTAAGACCAATTTAATTAAAACATAATCAAAATGAAACATTTTTGAATACTAAATCATAGCCATAAGCCATAAAATATTTCAGATTTTCATTTAACACAGTAATATACACGTTTTCTTTTTTTTACAATAAAATCAAAATCAAGTGAATTAGAACGTTCATTTACAGCGTTTACAACCAGTAATTTGTGCTCCGAAAATGGGTTTCAATAGCGTTTTGAGTGGATTATGGACTGTTTTTGTGACACAACTTTGAAAGGTGTGTGTTAAAGCTGTTATTATCTGTCAGATCTGTGGTTCAAGCGTGAGAGAAAAACAGTATTGTAAGCCATGTTTCTTTTCGTTCTGCTTAATGACGTGACCCCAAAAAAGAGATTTAAAATAAACAAAACAATATGATGTCTTTTGACTGCATTCTTTAATAACTACATTAGACAATACTTGTACTTTTACTTTCAGTACTTGAGTAGTAAATTTTGAAATAAACTACTTGCAATACTTAAGTACAAAAAATGTTGAATACTTTAGTACTTCCACTTAAGTATGGTGCTTAAAGAGCACTTTTACTTCTACTCAAGTCACTTTTTGATAGAGTACTTGTACTTTTACTTAAGTCTGGGTCTCTAGTACTTTATACATCTCTGGTTGTAGTGTATGTGTGTGAATGAGAGTAGTTGGAGGTTTATTCTGCAATGGCGACCTCTGAAATAGAGACTATGGCAAAGGAAAATGAATGAATTAATAAATAATACAATATTCATTCATTCGTTCATTCATTTTCCTTCAGCTTAGTCCACTGTGGGTCACCACAGCAGATTGTAAAAAAGAAAAAGAAAAGAAAAAATAGAAACAAATCAATCAATTTCTTGTATTTTTTTGTTACTTTGTTTCATATATCCAATAAAATGTGATGATATGATTAACTGTATAAAATGATATAATTAACTGTATAAAATGATATAATTAACTGTAATCTTAATTTTATGATATTGTTCATATTTATATTTGATATAATTAATATAAATAACCACTTTTTCAGCTACAAATCTTTGACATTTCACTGGAAAAAGTCACCTAGATCTTGAATAATGTATTGGATATAATTTAATTGTAAATAAGTGTCACTGTATATCTTAAGTATCACTGTCCGTTGCTATGCTCCAGCTTAAATTCATTTACATGAAATTTTACCACATAAATGTACAAGGTACTTTTCTAAATAATTGTTTAGTTATGTTCTGTTCATCTAAATGAGTTATCGACCAAACAATAAGCAAAAACCAAAATAATTAGCTTAAAAAGCTGTATAAAAGCAGATTTATTAAAGTAAACTTGATCATGGTAATCTGTTGCATTCTTCACAACAAACACTTAGACTCTTCCCACAGGGTTCACATTGGATTGCTTTCACCACAGAATGTGAATTAGCTAATTTCTGTTACTCTAAATATTTCACCTAAATGGTAATTTTTCAGATGACAAGCAAGGATATGGACAATTAGACACATCACATCACATTCAGTTTCAGACCAGATTTGACTCCTGAGTATTTAATCACCCCCAGGTCATCCAAAATGTGCATGACTTTCCTCAAGTAAAAGAGAAATATGTTCTAGTGGAAAACCTTGCAGTATCTGCCACTTCAGTCTTGTTTATTCTTTATTTCACGAGTTCACACTCACAGATATTTGACTGAATAGAATACGCCTATTTGGCGTGCTGTCCGGGGAGAGGGCTCTGCGCTCCATAAAGACATCCTAACTCGTTTTATTCCCCTTATCAGGATAGAAAGAGATAGGGTCTAAGCGCAGTGTATAGCCTGGCTCCAGAACGCTCCCCCCTCAGATTTAGCTAGGAATCGGGTTTAATAGTGTGGATTTGGGGTGGTGGAGGGATGCTGAAGTCAAGAGAAAATGGAGGTATGACATGTTTGACTATTTATAGGGGTTTGGTTTTGAGCTGATTGAATATTAGAATGATTGTCTGTGATGAATTAGCATCGTCAAAGACTGCTCCTCCGGAAATTTGTCTATGAAACATCACCTGGTGGCAGAGTCCAGATTCTAGTTCTGTCCTGTCTTGAATTTAGCACTCAGCTTGAGTTTACTCAGGTCGTGCACCCATTTCTTATGCGGTATCGGGCAGGCTTGGGCCACAAGATCTCATCCTTGTGTTTATGTTATATGTGTGCAGACTGCTGTGCAGTTTCGCTGCTTTGGTCAGGATGTTTTTGTTTTGTTTTTTGTTGGTTTGTCATCATTGTTGTTTGATGCTGCCTTGTTGTGCCCTGTCTAGTCTTGATAGCCCTGCCCAGTCAAGTGAAGTTTTATTTTTAGTATAGATGGGCATAAATAATTTTGTTATCTAGATTAATCTCGCTGTAATCTTGAAATGAATCTAGATTAATCTAGATTAAAATGGCTCATCTGAATTCTGCCGAAGCCATTCAAAATATGTGTGCTACCCGAATAATTACTAAAAGTAAGTCTTTGAGAATGGGTTTCTGAAGCCAAGTGGCGCAGTAGACCAGGGGCTCATCTCCTGTTTCCAAAATGCATCACAAACTGCTTGAGAAAGTGTTCTACTATGATAATTGGTGATGAAAATAAATGATGTTCAGTAAGATGTACTTGTGTTTACTAACTGTTTATTCAGTTGAACATTAATTTTGAACTGTAGGCCTACATAAGCTCAAAACAGCGATTTTTGATTACCTTAATCCGACTAAAGTCATAACTGAACTAAACAGAAATGGAATTAAAACATGTGGAGTATGCATATATTAGTGGCAATATTGAAGTAAACACTGCAATCAAACTACTACCATCATGTAGGATTTTTCGCTATATTTTCCGACAATATCCACACACACGGGTGTCAATAAAGGACCACACACACACACACACACACACACACACACACACACACACACACACACACACACACACATCGTGAAATGCGGAAGTTTTTTTTCAATCCATTTGGTGTGCGTTATTAAATTCCATAACACTCTCACCAGTCCTTACTCCTTATTTGCATCTAATACCCCAGTTTGTCAAGGGAGCATGAATGAAATGTTTATGAGTGAATGTGAAACTGCCGAACTGCAGTTAAAGTCACCCAAAATTACAGGAAACTCTTGCATGAAAGCACTTCATGTAAAAACCTTAACTATATTATTGTCTATTAAGGTTTACAGATGTCCCTGTAAACATAGTCAGTAGTGTCTTCAGCGTAAGTGAAAGATCCAGAAGGCCACCCTGCTGATTTGATTCAGAGGGGCACTTTTTTGTCAGACGGCTCACTGGTCAGGTATACATCCGCGCTAAAATATCAAAGTGAAAGTCATCATAGCTTGCGTAGAACAGACCCAGCTCCCAACCCAACTTTGAGAATAGATTAACGGCGATATTTTTTTTATCGTGCGTTAAGAATCTTGCATTAACGCAGCATGATAACGGCCCACCACAAATTTTTAGCTAATGTTTTTCCGCCCTCTGGTTTGTTTTTTGTTGTCCTTTTGCATTTCATTTGTTAAATAAAGAGCTAATTCAGTTGCATTTTAGTCCTTGCTCTTTCTCTTTATTCACAAACCCTGACAAGATCTAATGCAATTGAATTGAGCTTAATGTAAATATTTGTTGATAGTCTAAAATGTATATTTTTGGCAACTTCAATGTAATCCACATGTTCCCAGCTTACAAGTAATGGTCTAGTGAACTGCTATCTTACAAAACATTAAAAATACATATTTATTTCTAAAAATGACTGAACATTTCAAATAGGAACATCCAGATTTGTCAGCGGAGGTTCTGTGGATTGCTTGAAAGTCGCCTAAATATACAAGTCTTGTGCACTGCATTAG
Organism: Danio aesculapii; assembly: GCF_903798145.1. NCBI lineage: Eukaryota > Metazoa > Chordata > Actinopteri > Cypriniformes > Danionidae > Danio > Danio aesculapii. The sequence goes on along the minus strand of NC_079450.1, from coordinate 36,830,608 downwards.
CTAGAGAAAAATGCTGGAAGGTTTTCCTCTAAAATGTACATTTCCAATTGGCTTGGATGGCCTCGGCTGTATAAATAATTCAGAAATGTACATTTTTAAATAACAGCTCCTTTAACAGAAGAGTGCTCAAAAATACATTTAGCAACATAGCAGTTCATTGTTTAACTGTAAATGTTGATAGTCCAGTGCTAAATATTTCATTTTTTAAATAGCATAAATCAAGGCCAAGCTTTAAGTCTCCTGTCTCTATTCCAAGTCTCCAACCATGTGTCCAGATGCAGGGATCTTCTCCAGCATAAAGAAAAGGTTCCTTTGCAGCAACTGGCACAATAATTAAGCACACATTCAGTGGTGCTTCTGGAGCCAGTTAAATGCACTTCTGGCAGAGATGACCTGATACTGTAATGATCTGCTGATAAGCCAATAGCAACACTCAACCATGATCACATTTGCATGCTTTATAATACGACTTCCTTTGCCACTTCCCCCTTTTTCTTTAAATAAAAACCGCATGAGTGAAATCTCAGAAAGAATGTTTGTTTTCAGGTCAGCCTTTGTGTTTATTTTACTAGAGTGTGTGTGAGTGAGAGTGAGTGGGACCGAAGGTGGTTGTGAGACTGTAGGTTGCTGTAACTCAGCTGGGCTGCAGGAAGGGTAAAACTACTGAGACGCAGCATGTGGCATGAGCAGCTCAATCACTCTTTATTTTATGGCAGGAAATCCATTCTTACAGAAAGAGTGGGAAAAGTATACTCATACAGTACGTGTAGAGATGTGGCCTTAAAGTCATGTTCCTTTACTCAAATCAAACTGACATTCCCTCCTGCTCACAACATGACTGTTGACATTTAAACAATCATTGAACTATTCAATTGGGGATGCGGTAGCTTAGTGGGTAGCATGTTCGCCTCACAACAACAAGGTTGCTTGTTCAAGTCTTGGCTGGGTCAGTTGGCATTTCTGTGTTCGTGTGGGTTTTCTCTGGGTGCTCTGGTTTTTCCCACAAGTCCAAAGACATGTGGTATAGGTGAATTGCGTAGGCTAAATTGTCCATAGTGTATGTGTATGAATAAGTGTGTGTGTGTTTCCCAGTGATGGGTTGCGGCTCGATAGGCATCCGCTGTGTAAAACATCTGCTGGATAAGTTGGCTTTTCATTCCACTGTGGTGACCCCGGATTAATAAGAAGGCTCACCAGTGCCTATTTTTCTTAAGGCAACTTAAGAAGAACCAGCTTTCATCAGCTGTCTTGGTGAACTTCTACCGCTGCACAATAGAGAGCATCCTGACCAACTGCATCACAGTCTGGTATGGAAGCTGCTCTGTTGCTGAGTGTAAGGCTCTGCAGCGGGTGGTGAAAACTGCCCAACGCATCACAGGGACCACACTGCCAGCCATAGAGGACATCCAGAAAAAAACTGTCTGCACCGAGCACGCAGTATTCTTAAGGACTCCTCTCATCCTGCTCACAGACTGTTCTCTCTTGTGCCTTCCGGCAGGCGTTTCAGGCTCCCCTGGATAAAAACCAGCAGACTGAGGAATAGCTTTTTCCCCAGAGCTGTCTCCCTTTTGAACTCTGCATCTCACTGACCCTTTTCCCCCCTAATACACCCCCTACTCTCCTCTAATTTATACTCCTCAAAATCACTGCACTGTTTAACATTTGGGCATTTAAAATTGCACATATTCATTGCACTACATTGCACTGATTCTTTTATTTGAACTGTACATACCCATAATTATGTACACACCCACTGCACATGGACATTTGTAATTATGTTTATCTATCTGCACGTTTCTGATTATTAATAGAAATCTGTACATATATTCATTTATTGTAAATCTCTATTCATAGCTAATACAACCTGTATGTAATGTTCATAGTACATCCATCTGTAAATATCACCATAGTTTTTCTATAACTGCACTTTATAACTTATACCTGTATCCTGCACTTGCTGCTATTGCACTGCTGGTTAGACCTAAACTGCATTTCGTTGTACTTGTACAGGTGTAATGACAATAAAGTTGAATCTAATCTAATCTAATCTAATCTAATCTAATCTAATCTAATATAATGTAATATAATCTAATAAAGGGACTAAGCCAAAAAGAAAATGAATGAATAAAATATTCAAATGCACATGTAAGAATATCGAAATGAAAAAAAAAAAAAAACTTGAGAACAACTTTTCTACTTTAGAAACAGTAGAAAGATGAGCATAAATTCTAAAACTGCTATGTACATAAACCTCAATTGAAAAAACTGAACATGAAAAGTTTTGGTGGTTTTCCAAATAACAGGAATTATTTTTTTAAACACCAATATTATTATAGTTTAGCATTATTAAATGATTTGTTATTTAAGTTCATTAAGCTTAGTTTTATTTTGTGACACATCTATTGCCTGCTTTATCAGGAGTCACCACTGTGGAATGAACCACCAATTAAATATGTTTTACATAGCCAGTGCTCTTCCAGCCACAAACCAATCGCTATGAGTAAAACTCAATTGGTGCGCTGTTGGATTGAGGTCTGGTGACTGTGGAGGCCATTTGGGTACAGTGAACTCATTGTCATATTCAAGAAACCAGTCTTAAATGATTCACGCTTTATGACATGGCGCGTTATCCTGCTGGAAGTAGCCATCAGATGATGGGTACATTGTGATCATAAAGGGATGGACATGATCAACAACAATACTCAGGTAGGCTGTGGCGCTGACACAATGCTCAATTGGTACTAATGGGCCCAAAATGTCCCAAGAACCGTTGATACAGGGCAGGATGAATCCATGCTTTTGTTGTTGACACCAAATTATTACACTACCATCTAAATGTTGCAGCAGAAATCGAGACTCATCAGACCAGAAAATGTTTTTCCAATCTTCTATTGTCCGATTTTGGTGAGCCTGTGTGAATAGTAGCCACAGTTTCCTGTTCTTAGCTGACAGGAGTGGCACCCGATGTACTCTTCTGCCACTGTAGTCCATCCGCATTAAGGTTTGACGTGTTGTGCATTTGTGTGATGTGATTGTCCTCATCCTCTTACACACATGCAGAAACTATGTTCTAATTTCAGGAAACCAGACACAGAAGAACAACAAACTACTAAAGACAACAAAAACAAATGTTAAATACACCTGCACTGTGTGTGAGGGGATTAAATTAAGTTCACAATTTTAGTTTAGGTTAGACATTTTTGTCACTCGTAGGTTTTGGAGAATAAAAGTGCAAGCACTGGACAAGAATGAATCTTACTAATAAAAATGAAAAAAAAAAAAAAGATGCGCAAATAGAAAACACAAACTATTTAAAAAAGCATCTTCATAAATTTGACAACACATGCGCTCAAAAAACGAACAACACATGCAAATACAAAAATGTGCTGCAAATGGTGCAGACCACAACATAAATGCATCAGGAGACCCCCTAAAATGTCAAACCCAGCTGGTTCCTGTGTATTGTCAGAAATTTGAGAGGTATTTTTTTATGGTACAGTTCCTTGCACACACAATTCTGTTGTGGTCTGCTGCATGTTTCCATACTCTCAAATGTTGTGAAATTTTCTATTTGCATATGTTTTCTTTATTCACATTTGAGTTCTCTCAGCCGTTGTACATCTCCTTTCACAGAATCAAATGCAAGCCCTAGTGTTGATTGCACCATTGTTGGAGGTTTTAAATGTAATGATGAAATGAAGACTTGTGTATAAGTACAGAACACAGTCAGCAGAATTGAAAAGTTATCATGTGAAGGGTGTGCAGTCGTTAGCCAGCGAAGAGGTGGTAGTTTGTGACAGAAGCTTTGAAGTCTTCTTGCCTTCATTTTGATAAATCTGATCAATGTCCATAGTTCATTCCTGCTCCTGTCCAGCTCCTCCACAGCTGTGCAGAAATGATGGGTAATCCCCAGCCATCTGCCCACAACAGAATATACAAAAAAAGTGCATACACACTCCACCAGAAGTGCTTTTCATCCCGTCAGACACAACTATTCTTGTGGTCTATATCTGTTTCTAAAATGCATAAGGGTAAGAAAGAAGATGATGTTATTCTCAAGAACAATGTGCATTTACTTAGAAAATTCAATCTACGGTATTAAACAGCATTATTTATATATAACTGAGGTTTTACTAGACTATACTTCAGATTAATTTCAAACAAAATCATACCAAATGAAAATTCACTGGAATTAATTTTAAGAGTTTGAAACAGTTTTCCAAAACAAACATTCAGCAAACCATTAGTCTGGGGTGATGACGGAATTCTCCATCTTTACTCTAATAAAAAAGCAACACAGACACCGATATTTTCAAGTTTAAAGAGCCCCTATTATGGGTTTCTGAAAATTACCTTCCATGCAGTGTGTAACACAGCTCTAAGTGAAGTGAAATATCCAGCTAAGGCTTAAATCTGAAAGTGCATTGATTCATTTATAAAAGAGTCAATGCATCTATAAATGAGTCTTTAGTCATGCCTGCGTGACATCGATATGTAACTCAAGCCTCGCCCATTTGTTGCACGCAGACCGGAGAAAATTGAAATCCCCGGCCCCGCCCACAAACACTGTAGACAGAAAAAAGGAGGAAAAAAACTGTATCAGATCCCGGTTCATGTGGCGAAGACGCTGTGCTCTGAAGTGTGAGGGAAAGTTACTGTTATTTTCCCTACCCAAAGGTGAGGCTGTGAAGAATCAGTGGTTGAAGTTTATTTTTGCAAAAATACCTCAGCATTATAGCCCCAGCCTTGTGCTGTGTTCCCACAATTTTTTCTGACGAGTGCTTCAGCGAAATACATGCTTCTAACGGGGGATTCATCTGTCGTTTGTTAAATGAAGGATCAGAAAAGACTATTAATGTATGGGACTTTGTAAGAGTTGACAGGAAATGTACAGTAACTTACACAGTTCATGGACCAGTTTCTTCCTCCATTTCTCAAGTGTAAGTGCGATTAAAATGGTTGCCTCCTTGTTTTTTATAGCTTGCAAATTATGTATTTAATTGTGTTTTGTTTTCCCAGAGATGGGTTGCGGCAGGAAGGGCATCCGCTGTGTAAAACATGTGCTGGATAAGTTGGTGGTTCATTCTACTGTGGCAACCCCGGATTAATAAAGGGAGTAAGCAGAAAAGAGAATGAATGAATTGTGTTTTGTTACTTGTAACCACTTGTACTGTATCATGTTAACTCTTTCTGTTCTCATATTGCGTCTAAAACCACGTTTAAAATTCAGCGTGTGCTAAAAGTCAGGTGGGTTAATAACTGTACTGTGGTGTTAGTAACTGTACTATGGAGCGGGTTTCGGGCGTCGCTGCAATCGGATACTATACCAAAGTTGGCGACCCGGGGATGTTACAGTACAGACAATGAGTTTTCCTGGAGAAATAACAAAACGGGAAGGTGGCGGGAGATGAATCTGAAATACGGGAGACTCCCGGGAAAAACGGGAGTGTTGGTAGGTATGCTCACACATAAACTTTGCACTCTGACTACTTCAAAAATATTGATAAGCCGTGGTGGACATTTCTCTCTGTCTCAAGAGAATCATGTGTCTCTCTGAATCACTGAATGAACCATATGGGAGTCGCTGGGATAATTAGATGAAAATAAATGCATATTATATGACAATGAAAGTGTTTTCTGATCTTGCATGCATGTCAGACTGTTGTTGGAGACCCTCAAAACGAAAATATTACCTTTTTTAATGTATAATAGAGGCTCTTTAAAACTGCTAAGTAACTTCCTCTAAAATAGTGTATAAAGGACTACATAAATAAACATGACGTGACTTGATTTGAGTGTTACTACAGAAAAAAAAATGAACTCCACTGTGAATATACTGAATCTTGTCCTTAAGAACTGTAAAGTTATAAGGACAGCACAGTTAAAAAAAATAGTTAAAACGGTGAGCAAAGTTTAAGCACAAGATTTAATATCCTCATTCTACCTATAATACATATTTAAATTCTCTATAATCCTTAGATTTTGTAAACCAACGACTGTAAAACTGTGACAAAATACATGAATAGACAATGAGTGTATTCTTAGAAAACTGCATCTTCTTGTTTGGCCCTAAATTGTTGTTCCATAATTCCAGTCAGTTGTCTTGCTAACCAGATATTGGAACAAACTGATACTGGAATGTCATTCAGAAACAGAAAAAAAAGTTTTAAATATGCAAATCTGATGCTGTAACCTTTTGTTCTTAAACAAGAAACTATTAATAAGAAGATGAGATTTTCCATGCTTCTGACTACACCCTGCTTGCCCTGAAAAACACAATGCGAGTGACTGTGTGTGTGTGTGAAACAGAACTTGCAAACTCTCCCAGCCAGACCTCAGCTTGATCCACCTCTATTCCCAATCCAGAATGAAGACCCCTGCACAGTCCCACCCATGTTACTCCCCTAGGGTCATGATCGGGTTTCTGTCCTGGGTGGCCATTCATCCACATCTGCTGAATGATTATGACACATCAGGTGAAGAAGAGGCTTCCCTACCACAGATCTCTGGAGATGACACAGTGCAGTCTTATGTATCACTTGTGAAAACAGCCTTTGTGAGTTTCCATTCCAGTTTTTGACATTTAAAAAACTGTTCTTTCAGTATCATCATTTTTTCATGGCTGGAAACAGATCCTGATGTCTTGAAGGGATTTTGTAGTGTTTTGGTCATTTATTTAGATAGCATCTGTGTTTTGGGGTACTAAAAATATAAGCAAAAATGTAACTTTATGAAAAAGTTGTTGTGATCTGCATCTTAAACCACTTGTTAAAAGGATAGTTCAGCCAAATTTAAATTCTGTCATAATTTACTCACCCTTTACTGGTTTCAAACCTTTATGAGATTATTTCTTCAATCAAACCAATCAAAATCCAATCAAATGTTGGTAATCTGTAACCATTGACTTCCATTGTATTTGTAACCTACTGTGAAAGTCAATGAACAAAGAACAAGAACAAATGAACAAAGAAACACTTAACAGTTTGGAACCACTTGAGGGTGAGTAAATATTGAGTACATTTAAATTTTTTGTTGTGAACTATCCATTAAAGTCGTGACATGGAATACTGTTTTCGGCTCCAAGCCACTTTTTACATTTGAATAGAAAAAATATTCCTTTTATGACCACTTTTTAGTCTTATCACACATTAATGTAAATCTCTTAGAAAAATGATGGTATACACTACTGTCTCTGGACTTGCTATATCATAGACACCAGTATATTCATTTATTTTCTTTTCGACTTAGTCCCTTTTTAATCTGGGGTCGCCACAGTGCAATGAACCGCCACAGACACCAGTATAATACTAATTTATTTTAAAAAAATCACTTTCTGGCTATCTGATATTAGGAATTTTAGGATTTTCGAAATTATTACAACACTCTGTAAATGTTTACTAGCACCATTTGTTGAGCCTCCCTGTATGATCTGATGAAGTGTTTGAACCTGGAATCTGCATCATGTGACATCAGACTTAGGTGTTCTGCCTTTAGGCATGATTGAGTACTTGACAACCAAAACAACAATTGTGGATTACAGGACCACATGTGTGCAAACACATAGGGCTCTACTTTAATGATCTAGACGCAAAGTCCAAAGTGCAAGACGCAAAAGCACTAAGGGCATGTCTGAGTCCACTTTTGCTATTTTAAGGACTGGAAAATATGCTCTGCGCCACGGCACATGGTCTAACAGGGTTGAGCTTATTCTCTTAAAGGTTCAAGAAACCCTAAAGTACTTTTTTAGAGATGTTAACAGATTTGTGTGTGTTGAGCATCAGTTTAACCCATGTTAGCACCCGTTAGCTTTAATTGTGGGGAAAACTGGGCTTTTGTCAGCTAATTTCATCTTCCGGGTTTAAAATAATTTTTGGGGTGGGATCAAAATGACATATCGCAAAACTGCAAGTGAAATGATGACGCGTCGGTTTCTCATTATTATTCATAGAGGACTTTTATTATCCTATTAGAAGACCCTGCTTCCTAATTATTCATTAGCACACATGCTTTCTGAAGACAAAGCACACCTGCCAAGCTAGGAGACCCAGTGAGTGGGTGAGACCGCGGTCGTATGTGTTTGTTTCCATGATTCAAGGGGTTTGTTGCATGTTTTTCCGCGCGTTGCTGTCCGGGCCGATACACCAAAGCTTTTGGCTTGCAGCAAGCATGTTTATCAGGAGAGCTGTACAAGAACTGGAGAGTGGCGGACTCTTTTATCAGTGGGGAGTTTGTTATGATCAGGTTAGCATTGAGAAACATCACCTTTATCCGTGCTGCTGTGTTCGCACATGTTTAAAATCCTCCAGATCACCGGCAGGGTTAATGGTTTTAATAGACAGGGCAAGAGACTGCATTGCTATCCACTGTGTCTGCACTCAGACCCGGGGATTGAGGAGGAGAGAAGTCCTCCTCATTTATAGTGTTTATATAAAAATTATTATCTTTATTATGATAGAACAATTTGTGGTTATGTGTATATGAAATTACGAATAACAAATGTAGCAGGGCATTACATTACTTACTGTTTATTTCTTTACATTTTAACTTTGTAAACGATAAAATCAGTTTCCTCATGGTTTGTGTCTCATTTTGTAAGCGAACTGACAGTTTGCTCCACTCTGTCGGCCACGCCCACTGCACCTTCTGCTCACAGCACTGCTCCACACCCATCTCGGAGCATTTTTTGAAAAGTAGACTTGAACTGATAAAGGGGGGTTTCATGGCCCTTTAATGAGTTATGGGTGTGTTTTGAGAATAAACCAATCAGAGTCTCACCTCCCATTCCCTTTAGGAATCAGTTGCATTGCGCCATGGTGCATTTGCTATTTACATGGCGGACTTTGTAAGTGTAAAAACTGAATGCTTCACTAGCGATAAAACAGTTAAACAGACCATCTTCAGCGAGAGGATAAAGAATGATACTCCTCCAATTGGACTTTACTTTCACTAACTCTTTCTCTCTTTCATAGATAAGAAAACAGCAACGCGCTAACAATGCACCTTAACACACCTCTTTTCTAGACCGAAACACCCCTGAGTCCACAAAGTGGTGCAAATGGATTTGCTATTTAAACAACGTGGTGGAAAACGGGAAAATTAAGGTTGTGTTGGTCTGAAAATAGCAACACGTTGAGGCAAACACGTCTTGCACCTTATTGCGCCATGTGTATGATAGGGCCCATATTGTTTCTTTACACATTGCCATCCACTGGCCTGGTATGGGTACTACAACATAGTTTGTATTTTTTTGTGAATCGTAAAGAGGGATCATTTTGAAAATGTTGTTGCCTGAATGTGAAACATAAACTGTGTAAGGGGACGATTACACCGAATGCGCTTTTTGCGTTGAAAGGCACCTTTTTTGAATGATTTACACACTGCTTATGTGCCCTACACATCTTGCATTTTAACCGCCTGCTGCACCTCACGTTTTTGCCGTTTTTCTCGCAGTTGAAAAAAGTAAACTCTGAGCGGGAAAAGTGCGTTACATCACTCGTGTCTTTTTCATTCTCCAATCGAATGAAAGCAGAGGCGGGGTTTCCGTTAAGGTGACAGCAGTGTAGATAGAGGAGAGACTAGTGGTTACTGTTTTGAGTTATCCGGCGCTGCATGACTCACAAATCTTGAATATCACAATATTATCAAATATTAAAATTATACCAAGATCAACAGCAACACTCGTGCACATTATACAGCTGATTCAGTCATTGCCTAGTGACATAAAAAGTGCGTGGCATTTCTTTTTCTAGTCAACAAAAAAAGCAGTGCGGCGTGACTCGCGTTTTTGGAACGTAAAAGCGCGTTCGGTGTGATCGGGCCCTAAGAATGTACAAATTCATACAAATTTGTCACTACCTCACCAAAGTGTAAAATAGTTGTGTTTCTCTTGAGATATCCCTTGAGGTTAGTCTTACTTTCTGTCATGAAATATAAAAGGTGATTAAAAGGAAGTAAAAAAGACACACAGGTTGAATTATCATGTGAGAAATCAGGATGAAGACACGATGGAGAATTGTCCTATTGAATGTTCTGACGAAAACTGCCGTTGCCATGGCTCTGTTGTCATCAACACTTTACAATTCAAGTATGTTGTCATCCAAAATTAAGGGTCAAAATTGAATAGTACTGCTCTTATAAAACATCCTTTCATGGCAGTTGTTTATATCCCAGACAGCCAGAGCAATGGACGAGATGTGCTTTGTTTTTGATGACTTAGCTGGTCAAGTCCTTCCTGCTCTACATGTCATTCTAATTGCTTTTATACTACATGGAACACCAGGGTTGAACAGGCTGTTACCTCATACTGCATGTCAAAGTCTTGTACAAGATTAAGAGATAGTTATACAAGCCCTAAAGAAACATGATGTAATGGAAGTGCCATTGAGCTCCCACTGATTCGCCTGGTCTTCAAACCTGACCACCCTCACATACAGATTGTCAGTTTCTTGGGTGATGATTACTCATTTGCAGTTGGCGGATGCTCATCATACAATCTCATCTGTTTGCTCCTTAAAAGACAAAGTCATTTCCTCTAGGGATTTCCAGGGATGAGCAATTTCTTGTTGGTTTTTTGCCTTTGAAACGGATGTTTTTTTAAGAGACCATCTTGAAAACATGATCCTCTTAGTGCTCAGAGACATCACTGCTTTCTTACTCATGCTGCAATCCTTGTTTGGGGGGTATTATTCAATCTTTTTTTTTTTTTTTTAAATTGGATGATTTTATTGGGATTTTGCAACTACACAAAGGCAACCTTGAGAACTTGATTTGCAAACAAATTGTTTTCTTCAACTAGTTGTCTGCCGTGAGTAAGATTTCTTCTATTGGATCTTCTACAGTAGACTGAAACTCAACACAAATAAAACATTTGCATATTAGTACAAACTGCATTAAAATAGAAAATAGGAACCTCTATCGTCACTTTGGAATTATAAGATTCTATCTACGTTCTGAATGATTTTGAGATAACGAGCTTCAAAGTATTTGAATTCCATATAGCAAACAGTATGTGTTTAATATTTGTTTTGTAAATAAAAAGTCTTAAAACGTAAATAACTTATGAAAAAAAATCCCATAATGTAAATAAGTTGTCATTTAATAAGAATATGTCAATTACTCAATGTTGACAAAAAATGTCAGATAGAACCTTATAATTCTAAGGTGACACTATGTTAAGCGTCTTTAAAACAATTTACATTGTAAAAACGCTATATAAATAAACTTGAATTGTATTGAAAAAAAATTGGAAATTCACATTAAACTAATGAAAACAAACCAAGTAATTGCTATGGTATCATGATATCAGGAGCATACATGTTGTGTTATTTAGGGGCGCAATAGAATGCACTGATAATATGTTAAATTGCTCTCTTTTATCTAAACAGAAGCTATGTGACCAACACTCTTAAAGCTGATGTGTTAAAAGCAACACAAGCTGTGTTATTTCTATATGTCTAGTTAAGGACAACACATGTTGTGCTATTTTAAACTCCACTGTGTTATTCTTCTTAACCGAGAGGGTGTGTTATGTTATTATACAATGTGACATAATCCACAGTGTCATGTCCTTCATTTTTTTATCAGCTAAACAAGACTATTCATTCATTAATTTTCTTTTCAGCTTAGTCCCTTTATTATTCTGGGGTCGCCACAGCAGAATGAACCGCCATCTTATTCAGCTTATGTTTTACGCAGCGGATGCACTTCCAGCCACAACCATCACTGGGAAACACACACACTCATACACTACGGTCAATTTTAGCATACCCAGTTTACCTATACCACATGTCTTTGAACTTGTGGGGGAAACCGGAGGACCCTGAGGGGAGAACACGGGGAGAACATGCAAACTCCACACAGAAATGCCAACTAACCCAGCTGAGGCTCGAACCAGCAACCTTCTTGCTGTGAGGCAAACGTGCTACCCACTGCACCACCGCGTCACCTTTATTAACAAGACTAATGTAATAATATTTATATATACACAACACAGCCTCCTCACCCATTTGTATTAATCCGCCCACATAGAGTGACAGCAGATCCATAAACTCACTACAGTTTGACAAATATTGCAGCTATTGCACAACATAATGTACTTTTGAGGCTTTTTTAGGTGAGAATGTAGCTGTTTAGATTGCATTTATGCAGTTTATTTAGAAGGATAGTGCCTATTTTATACATTTATAATTTTGGAGATACAGCGTGTCAGTCTGTAATACTGAGCAGAGCAAAGACGGTTGATGTTCTGCCACAAGATGGCATCAGAGACCGCATAATAAGAAACATTTACGGAATTTCAAACTACAGCTGATCAAATCATTATAAAACAGGTAAGTGACATTCTAAGTCAATCTCTTTTTTGTATTTTGCAGTGCTGTATTTATACCATATTGATCTGGTAGTGTTTGCTTTGGCTTTTTCAGGGTTAATTATTGTGATCTCCCGGTTGCAACAGAGAAATACTGGGTAATGTCTCTAGACTGATGGCATTTCATGCCAGTCAGCCTTTTAATCTTAAAATGTAAGCAAAATCACCTGTTTTGTCATCACTTTAGATGTTAAAGTGCACAATGCACTCAATGGAGCTAGTGGCATCATGATGAGGAGTAGGGTTAGGGGTGGGGTTAAGTAAGCACATTAAAAAGCATTGGATGCAGCTCAGATTGCACTGCACCAGGTGTGCATCCAGACCCCTCTCAAATGAACGGTGGAAGGAAGTAGTTTAAACACTTTACTTTCTCAAACAGCTATATTAAATATTATGTCACAGGTAATACATAAAAAAGCAGAATAATGGTACTTTAAATGATAAAAAATATCAATATTTACAATTTGCTGATTCAAAATAAATTCATGTGTCGAATTTAAAACATCTAAAGCTGTTCTGTTCAACTTTTACCCAGTTCGCACTGTTTTATTGACAATCTGTGTTTCATTGAACAAAGAGTAGAAAAGCTGTCTAGCAGAATAATGGTGTGCATGGGTTGGTTGACTTTTTGCATATTCAGAAACACAGAGTTTGTTTTCTGTCACTGTTTGCAGTATATCTAGCAGTGCCAAGGGACATGCTCTGGCCTTGGCATGACAACAAGAGCAAGCAAAAGAAAGGGAAAGAGCATTTATCCTCTGCAGGAGGCATCCAGGGTTGGCTCAAATACTATGAATAAATGCTACAAGCATTACTCCATGTGTATTCCAGGACGCCTCAAGTGGAAAGCGTAAATATGATTACTGGAATAAAGATTCAGAGGCTCCCTGTAGGTTTCAGAAGAAAAAAGAGGACTGGGATGTATACAGTACATTAATCAAAACAAGAGGTCTGACATGTGTTTCAGCATGGTTTTCGTGAAGAAGCTTTCAGTGTGATCGCAGTTTTTATTTGTAAGTATTATTATATAAAATGTTTGGTAGACCTGCAGAATGTTTTTACATCAATCCCATTTATATTGTTCAATGGATTTAAAGCTGACCGTGGATGTTGGAATAATTTTTAGGGGGTGTTAATGAAAAGTCTATAACTCACTTTGGTTAAAACTTCTTAATTGTAGTGTAGATAAACAACCTTTTTTTTTACCAGGTCTAAACACCTCAGTTTTGGTTCCGTTCCTGTTTTGGTGCATATCTTTTTAAATTATAATGAGCTGCTCCTCAAAACACCCCCTCTGCATCTCAAAAGGCTGGCACTGATTAATTCTTCATATAGCAAAATCAGTGCACCCAACTTAGAGTGCTTTATTGAGCACCGAGCTACTGCTTCTCCCTGTCTGGAAGAGTGACATAACAGTACATTGCAAAAAAAAATTCTTACTTGAAGTTATTGTGTTGATTGTAGTCTATATATCTAAAAATTCGCAAAATTTTTCACTTTGAAATAAGAATATTTTGCTTACCCCATTGGCAGATTAACTTACTTTTGGAAAAAACTTGCATATTTTTTTACATATTATTTCTGAAAATAAGACACAATTTTTTTGTTTGTCCAGAAATTGCTTCTTTATTTAAGAATTTCTAGATATTTGAATTAAACCCAAGACAAAAATTAGTAGGAAAAGCATTTTTTCTATGTATTTGAAGCGTCATTTCCACATTATAATGAGAAAAACAATGTTTTGCAAGCTTATAAACATTTGTCATTGGTTGACATCACAACCCTCCATTATCAATGTAAACCAGTCAAATGTGCTTACAAACATGGAAAAGGGGACACTGCTGGATTAAACATTTTTTACTGCCTTTCACATCACCAAAGTGACAACATATATATAAGTTACTTACATCTTTCCAACAAATTGTAGGCACAGCTACATCATTTAAAAAATCATTTAAAAGTGGGTTACCAGCGTGAAAATAAATTAGGTCAAATCACAGCACAATTTAAAACAGTTTTGTTTAGCTGCATGTTTCAAAATGATAAATAAAATAAATACATTTAATTTTCTGCAATTTAAGAAAACGCATGCAATTACAAAAAACACCAATTAATTAAGAAAAGATCTTCATCTATTTAAAACATCACACATAAAAAAATGTGCTGCATTTTTCCACAATGCAAACAAATGAACAAAACGTGCTCCGTTTTCTTACAACGCAAACAATTTACGAAAACCATTGCATTTTCTCACAACACTTGCAAAAAGAACGGAACACAATGGAAATGTTTCAAGGGCACCCAAAAAACGTGATGACTATTGTTCAGTGAAGTTGTAGGTTTTCCATAAAAGGTGAGTTTTTTGTTTGTTTATTTTAACATTCTGATTCCCTTGTCTTTTATATTTTATTAGCTTAAATAACCATAAATAGCCGTGTCTGTCAAGTTTTAGGGTCCCATGGATCATTTCCATGTTCAGTGCTATTTGAAAGAGTTGTGAGAAAATGCAGTGTGTTTTTGTAAATTGCTTTCGCTGTGAGAAAATGCATTTGCATTGTGAGGATTTGCAGCATGTGTGCTGTCAAACAGTTCTTTTCTCAATTTGCTAACATCATTTGTAATTGCATGTGTTTTCTTAAATTATAGCACGTTAAACTCTCTCCGTAGGTATTAGACATACTAAAAAGCAAAAATCAAACACAAATGTGAACTGTAAACATTTATTACAGTTTGTGTGAATTGTATCACCATTCTTTAATGTTGATTTTGGCAAATCTGCTTTTCAGAATAACAGATAAGACCATTTAAGGGATTTTGGCACCAGAAACAAAGAGCTATCAAATGCTTGACAAAACCCTTGCAAGCTTTGCCAATGCTATACTTGTGTTCCAAAACGGTTCAGTATTAACAAAATCATGCTATATAAATGCCAGGGGATTTAATTAACTCTTCCATGATCAAAACTTCATCTACAGAAATCATCCACCACTACTTATTTTTACATTTATTGCTGAGTTTCTTGCATGAAAAATCACAATATGCTTTGAACTTCTATAAAGGGACGTAAATAAAAGACTTCAGTAAAAAGCCAGAGCCAAAAAGTTATGTCACGATGCTCCAAACTAGATTTTATCTGATTGGAAGGAATGAAAATCCAGACTTCCTATCGGAGAACATGGTTTCATCACAGGTAGAGCGAGTGAGAGCAGATCCAGATGTGACAGTGGCTTCAGCAGCTGGAGCTCCTCTGCTGACTCTCGCTTCGCTCCCTGAGGGATGAACACTCATACTGGGGTAAAATGAGGGCAATCACAATGCATTGACAGTGTGGTGAAATTGCTTCCATGTTTGGCTGGACAGGAACAAAAAAAAGAAAGAAAGAAAACGTAATGCCTATTAATAAATGGCACAGTTGCAAAATGACTGAAATAAAATTAATACTTTTAAAAATGCATATGAAAGTAATTTTGACGTATATTAGATATTTTGGCATTACATTTACATTTTTTATTATTTTAATTTATCAAAAGAAATTCAATGAATTACAATTATCTGTTTATATTACAGTTTTTTTTTTACAATCGCTATGACAGTTTTTCAATGCATTTAACAAGTTTTCTTAAACTCTTAACACGGTTAGCACAACATCCATCTTTGTGGGCTATGCAATTAAAACATTTCTTGTTGCTTTTGTAACGGAGGTCAGCTAGTAAGTGCTGTCCAGGTAAATCTCACTCCTCTGACCTCTAAAGGTGCTCTAGTGACAGTCGCTATAGAGGCCTTGGTCTTTAGCCTCCTTGGTAGAGCAACTGACTCTCATGTGAAAGGTTGCCGGTTCGATTCCAGCTTAAAGTGAGTTGGGTGGTGTAGGACCGGCGGGGTTGACACCAATTTAAAATGCTTGAACTTCTTTTACACACAAGCTCAACCAAGATCAAAACATTGTAATTTTACAGTCAAATTTACAAATGCTTTCACACAGTGTGTCAGAACAGATAACATCATGTTCTAAACAGAACTTATATAGGCAAAAGTCAATTGAAACACAAATGTATTCCCTGTATTTTATTCCATTGTTTTTATTCCATTGTTTCCAAATGTGTTCAATTCAATTCAATTCAATTCACCTTTATTTGTATAGCGCTTATACAATGTAGATTGTGTCAAAGCAGCTTCACATAAAAGGTCACAGTAAATAGGAACAGTGTAGTTAAGTTTGTAGTGTTTAAGTTCAGTTCAGTTTAGCTCAGTTCAGTGTGGTTTAATAATCACTACTGTGTCACAGCTGATTCCCAGCTAGAAAACACACTCATGTGTTGAGGTTTTTCCAATCACATGATCATACTGTATGTTCTAAAAGATGACTCTTCAGGTTTTTGAAAGGAACAGTGAGTGCATCAAAGAACTCTGTCACCAATGCGTCCAGGTAAGGTTATGCAATACAGTCATTATTGTATAATACACAGTGTTTTGCAGTAAACTACTCTATAAACCTAGAGTTCATTAGTACATACAGTAAATATACAGTACAGTATTTACATACACTGTCTAATTACTTTCAGAGAGTCATGGAGTTGGGGGTCAATCAAGTCCCACATGAAATTATCTATATTGATGAGGCTGGCGTCAACTTGGCGAAAAGGCATCAACATAGGAGAAACACATTAGGCCAAAGGGCCACAGTTTTCGTGCAGGCCAGAGAAGAAGAAGCCGGGCAAATGCAGAAGACCGGGCAGAATAGAAAATTACTTTGTTTTTTATTATAATTGCGGTGTTTTTTCTGTTTGTATATCTTGAAGTAATGTCCTTTTCCAAATAAAATCTGTACTGCAGCAATTCTGTGTCTGTATTCTAATTTTTTTTTACATAAAAACAATTTATAAAGCTACTATGAGATGGTCGTTTATTTTTTTGTATTGAATTTCTGCAGCAAAAGAAATAAAATTTATAAATAAAATATAAGGGCAGAGCTGGCACATAAAATAATGCAGTTTCTGTCATTTTAGCTGATGATAGTGTTTTTATTGTCAATGTGTTCTGATTGACTAAATGTTTCTGTTGTAAGAGAACATGTGTTAGTGTTTTGGTTAATTATTTGCTTTTGAAACATGTTTGCAATTTTTTGTTAGACATGGTGTGTTGTGTTAATTTATTATTGTATTTTGAATATTAGTTTTAGGGCTTAGTTTACAATGTGTGATTTTGAGAATGAAATTAACTGTTTTGACATATGTGTGTTTTAAGTGTGTTGGTGCATTAAGAGTTTAGTAAAATTGTTAAATGTATTGAAAATCTGCCATAGCCATTGTAAAAAACTGTAATAGTTATTGAATGTATCGAAAATATAAACAAAACTTTTAACATACTGTGATAATAATTCATTCATTCATTCATTCATTCATTTTCTTTCAAACTCCACACAAAAATGTCAACTGGCCCAGCTGGGACTCAAACCAGCTATCTTCTTGCTGTGACGCGACAGTGCCACTGAGCCACCGTGCCACCCTGCAATAGTAATTATAATATTAGAATAATATTAGAAAAAATATATATATTTATGAAGCAACACAACACTTTTCTCAGCATTTCAACATTTATGATTATTATTTTTATGTTTATCAGTATTTTTGTAATAAAAAGAATAAATAAATTTTTTTACAAATGTTTTGCCACAAATTTTAGAACCCTGAAGGCAATTTTCAAAACTCTAAACAGTCACTACTTTTAACACAGGTTCTCCAGTGTTCAAAACATTGCATGTTGCATTAATTTCTTTAGTAATGTCTTGCATTTACAGGATCATTGGTTCACATAATCCTTTTATCATACAAATACATACAGGAACACAACTTTAGATCACCAGCACACAAGACACACATCATTTTGATAAACAATCATTAACAGTCATTAAAAATTGCTGTTTAAAATATACAATACATGTTTCATTATGGTTTATACATAAGCGTAGAGGGAACAGTATATGCGGTGGAATCACTGAACTAAAGTTTTGTTTATTAAATCATAACATAGGTTTACTGTAAAATAAAAATAAATAGAATTGACCTTATTCTAAAATGCAGAAGTGCGCTCATTGTTGCATTTGTTTTAGAACTTCTGATTCAGTTGCCCATGGGAGAAATGACTAGGAATACAGTTTTTCTTAATTGCTAAAACCCTAAAACCCTATTGTCTGAACCAAATGCTCAGTTGCCTGAACCCACTGTTTGAATCAATCTCTTTTTTGGCAAAACCATAAGCATTTTTCACATGTTTAGACACAACTTGCCAACACATTTTCATTGTGATGTACCAGTGCTGCATAATGGTGAGCACAGGTGACAAAAGTCAAACACAATTAAAGCACAGGTATCACCACTTAAACACAAAAACTCAAAACTGATCACACTTGTGGCTAATGATGTGAGGGAACATATACAGTAAGCCAGTTCAGGGAGCACTGGTTTTGAGGCCCTACAATGGATAGAAATCTGAGAGGAAGAGTTTGTGTGAGAGGTGGTCGAGGGGGTCAGCGAAGACAAAGAACAGTAATATCTGATAAAATCAGAGCTACTGTGATTGCCCATGTTCTTGTCTATGGTATGAGCATGAGGGAGGCTGTACAAAGCGTACAACCAAACATCAGTAGATTCACTGTGTCCACCATAATCCGAAGATTTAGAGGAGAGAACAGGTAAATCCTTTTTATTTTACATTGTAATACAGTATTTAAATGTTCGCAGGCACTGTTATTCAATGGTTCAGTTCTTACCTCTCAGACAGGTCATTCAGGGTGTCTTGGAGGGGAGAGGTGTCCAACCTACAGCATCTAAACACTGGGGTACCTCAGGGCTCTGTTCTTGGGCCACTTCTCTTCTCCATCTACATGACATCTTTAGGAACAGTCATCCAGAAACATGGATTTTTCTACCACTGCTATGCTGATGATACCCAGCTATACCTCTCTTTTCACCCTAATGATCCCTCGGTTTCAGCTCGCATTTCAGCCTGCGTGTCAGACATTTCACACTGGATGAAAGATCATCATCTTCAGCTTAACCTCGTGAAAACGGAAATGCTTGAAGTTTCTGCCAACCCGACTCTACACCATAACTTTTCAATCCAGATGGATGGGGCAACCATTACTGCATCCAAAATGGTAAAACGCCTTGGAGTAACGACTGATGACCAACTGAACTTCTCTGACCACATTTCTAGAACTGCTCGATCTTGCAGATTCGCACTCTATAACATGAGAAAGGTCCGACCCTTCCTATCTGAACATACAGCTCAACTCATTGTTCAAGCTCTTGTTCTCTCCAAACTGGACTATTGCAACTTTCTACTAGCCGGGCTTCCAGCTAATTCTATCAAACCTCTTCAGCTGCTTCAGAACGCAGCAGCACGAGTGGTCTTTGATGAACCCAAAAGAGCACATGTCACTCCGCTACTCACCCGTTTGCACTGGCTGCCAGTTGCTGCTCGCATCAAATTCAAAGCTCTGATGTTTGCTTACAAAGCGACCTCTGACTTTGCTCCTTCGTATCTGCTCTCACTTCTGCAGATTTATGTGCCCCCCAGAAACTTGCGTTCTGTGAATGAACGTCGCCTCGTTGTTCCATCCCTAAGAGGGAAGAAATCACTTTCCCGAACTCTCGCATTCAATCTGCCCAGTTGGTGGAATGAACTCCTTAACTACATCAGAATGGCAGAGTCACTTGCTGTCTTCAAGAAACGACTAAAAACTCAACTGTTTAGTCTCCACTCTACTTCCTAATCTTAACTGCCTCTCTGGCTATACCACTAACTGTACTCTCTCTCTCTCTCAAAAAAAAAAAAAAACTTTACTAATGCTTTGCTTCTTAGACTTTACACACCTGAAACTTGTCTATAGCACTTGTTCACTGCTGCTCTTATAGTTGTGTAAATTGCTTCCTTGTCCTCATATGTAAGTCGCTTTGGATAAAAGCGTCTGCTAAATGACTAAATGTAAATGTAAATGTTGAAAGCAATTACGGTATGACATACAGCACATGGGCTTACTGTACACAAGTGACAAGCGCACGAGATTTCTGTTTGTTTTTACAAGTGCTACATGTAAATGCACAGGTTTTCTTTGTTTTGCAATACGTATTTAGCCTACAGTCAACAATAAACTTTTATTTCTCCAGCTTCATGTCCTGAGCATTGTGTTTTCTATTTTTCTACGTAGTGTTTAGTGATTGTTCAGTAGCATTTTTTTATTTTGATTGACTCGAGGCACAATTTGGCAACATGGTTCAGTTTTGAGCACAGATTGAACTGTTTGGAGGTGAAAGTTTGGTTGATTCTGAGGTTTTTTTGAATGTAGCCTGAAAATTAGGTTTTGTGTTCACAGTTTAGAGAAAAGGAGAGCAGCTTACAAGAAATGTGTCTTGAGAAAAATCGAGAAAAACTGTAATAATTGGCAAAAAACAATCAAACTACTTGCTCTACAAACAAGTGTGTCCATGAGTATATAGACAAAGCAGAATAACATAATAAAAAAATATCAGTTTGCAACATCAAGAGCAAAACAAGCTGTTTTTAATGTCTAAAACTGAATGGAAGTAAATGAGACCGGAAGTCTCGAGCCAAAAAGATTTCAAAAATCTGCATGCTGTGTTAATTTCCTTAAAGGAGTCTTGCATTTGCAGGATCATTGGTTCACATAATTCTTTTATCATACAAATACTACACGAACACAACTTTAGATCACCAGCACACAAGATACACATCATTTCAATAAACAATCATTAACAGCCATTAAATATTGTTGTTTAAAATATATGAAATGCAGCTATATTTCATTATGGTATATACAAAAGTGTAGAGGGAACAGTTCAGACAGTGGATACACTGAACTAGTTCTATTCATTCCAACATAATGTAGGTTTACTGTAATTTTTTTCTCACTGCACATCCCCATATAGAAAGCTGATATATGGCATGATATATGGCAACATAAGCAAATTACAATTGGATTCCACATACTGTATATAAAATGTCATAATAGTCAATAATTTGTCAAAATTATTTTGAATAAATGTTTTTTTATTTTGAGTGAATTTTTTTTCAACCATATCATACATATACAGTGCATCTGGAAAGTACTCATAGTGCTTCACTTTTTCCACATTTTTTTGTTACAGCCTTATTCCAAAATGGATTAAATTCATTTATTTCCTTAACATTCTACACACAATACCCCATAATGACAATGTGAAAAAAAGATTTTCTGAAATGATTGCAAATTTATTAAAAATAAAAAACCTGAAAAATCACATGTACATCAGTATTCACAGCCTTTGCCGTGAAGCTCTAAATCAGGGGTGTCCAAACTCAGTCCTGGAGGGCCGGTGTCCTGCTGATTTTAGCTTCAACTTGCCTCAACACACCTGCAAGGATGTTTCCTCTAGGCTGGTAAGAGCTTGATTAGCTAGCCCAGATGTGTCTGATTGGGGTTTGAACTAAACTTTGCAGGACACCAGCCCTCCAGGACCGATCTCTGCTCTAAATTGAGCTCAGTTACATTCTGTTTCCACTGATCTCTCTTGAGATGTTTCAGCAGCTCAATTGGAATTCACCTGTGGTAAATTCAGTTGATTGGACATGATTTGAAAAGGCATACACCTGTCTAAATAAGATCCCAGGGTTGACAGTGCATGTAAAAGCACAAACCAAGCATGAAGACAAAGAAATTGTCTGTAGACGTTCAAGACAGGATTGTCTCGAGGCACACGGCTGGGGAAGTGGAAGATGTTTGGAACCACCAGGACTCTTCATAGAGCTGGCCGGTCATCTAAGCTGAGTGATCAGGGGAGAAGGGCCTAAGCCAGGGAGGTGATCAATAACCCGATGGTCACTCTGTCTGAGCTCCAGTGTTCTTCTATGTAGAGAGGAGAACCTTACAGAAGGACAACCATCTGTGTAGCAATCCACCAAAGGCGGATGCACTGTATGTAGGTAAAATATATAACATAATGTACATATTTGGAAGTATAATGGTTGAAAAAAACTGACAATTTTTGCAATATTATGGCATGTATGACATATTTTATATATGTGAATTCCGAAAGAGCTATTATGTCGCATATGTAATTTGCGCATATTAACATATATCAGATTTCTATTTTGATATGTGTTTCCATCAGTCTGGTCTTGTGGATATAGCTACAGGTTCTCCTCTACATCACAGTGGTGTTTACGAATAGTCAAATATTTTCTAATTGTAAATCCAGACCTGACATTAGTCTGCTGTGATTGGGTTATTTTGCATACAGTAATGCCAAATATGAAAGTATTGTCAGATAAAGTGGTACAGGGATCACAGAAACCATATATATGGAATAAGGATGAAATCTATAGATAATGTCATATAGTTGGGCCATCTTCTGTGTTAAATGTCATCTGATCTGTCCTGAAACTTTTATCATCTAACCTTTTAATATTGTACATCTGTTTCCATAAAGCTATGCATCAAGAGTAATGCAACAATTAGCTATTACTTTAAGCCCTTGTATCAGTTGATAGCTACATCATGTTAATTAAATGAATTGGTTATGAACATGGTTATTTTAAAAGTAATGTGTGTGTTGCATCTTCAAATGGGATCAATTTAATGTTCAATTGTGTTACATTAAAAAGGTGCTTTTAGTTTAATGAACATAGTATCTTTAACTTGTGTGCGTTGTGTCCCAGCATTTGAAAAAAGCATTAAGAGTTTTGCAAAAACACGCAATTTAGTCAATGGTTGTGAATTTTGTGTCTAGAGTTTTGAAGATTGACACCAGAGTTCTGAAATTTGTGGCAAAACATTTTTTTTTTTTTACTGTAAGTTAAAAGCAACATTAAAGTCATGTCAGTGCATTTCAAGTTCATTTCATATATATTTATATGACACAATCAAGACACAATCCTACAGTCTTTAGGCCATAGTTCACTCAAAAAATTGCCCCATCAAAATCTAGAGTTTTTTTTATTTTTTTATTTAATGATTCATTGATATATTTACAGATTTCATTGTAATACTTTGGAAGTCAAAAGAATTATGCTATGTGCTTCACAATCAACTTCGACAAATATTTTAGCTTGAACACAAGTCAAAAAATACAAAAATGTGAATAAACAGCCATAAAATCAAATCAATCTTTTCAGTAGCTGTCAGTAATAATTTTCCATGTCAGCTCAGAATTTGGCAGATGACTTTCCAATTGATTTGTGAGTCTCAATGTGGCTGTATTCCTGAACTTCAGTGATATCAATATAACCCGTCTGGAAGACACTGTTTAAATCCCACTCAAATCAGTCCCCTCCTCATTCTCCTGGGGTGTTGCTTTGAGTTGTGGTTGTAAACAGGATGAGAGATTGATCGGGAAGCTCTGGCCTTGTTATCAGTTTGTGTCTGTGTGGTAAAACGGGCGCCAGACACCAGGCTTTGTGCCCCCGTGTGCTGACAGGTGACGTCAGTATTTACAGCCCCTCCATGACAGTAACCTGCTACTACATAGTGTCGTTAACAAAGGTTAGCTAAAAAAAAGTAATGGAAGATTCCTGCTTACTTGAGATCTTTGACTCTGCTGCCACTGTGGTTTGGATTAGTTGGTGACCCTGTGGACTGCGCAGTTGGATCAATATTTTATTGTTGTTCTAGTAAACTGAGAAGTGTTTTCTGATTTCAGTAAATTCTGTTTTGGCACATTCCAGATGATTTTGTGGTGCATTTTTGAAATTACAGTTTAAGCTGCTTACGTGAAGAGGTTTAAAAAAAGAAGAGATTAACATATGTTAACCACAGGTTATTTACCAAAATAACAACCAGCTTGATGCAAACAATATTTATAAATGAAAACAAATAAACAAACAAGATGGAGCATACAAAATATTTTAATAATATTGCTTGACTTAAATAACTACATTTATTAGTTAAATTTAATAAATTTGATACACTACTAGTCAAATTTTAGGTCAGTAAAGCTCTATTTAAAGGGCACCTATTTTACCCCTTTTACAAGATGTAAGATAAGTCTTTGGTGTCTCCAGAATGTGTCTGTAAAGTATTAGCTCAAAATACCCAACAGATTAGTTATTATAGCCTCCAGAATCTGCCCATTTTGATGTCTGAATAGAGTGTAGCTGTTTTTGTAGCCTGTGGCTTTAAATGCAAATGAGCTGCTTTTCCCCGCCCACCATTCCCACGTGCATGTCTGCTTCTCATCATGCGCTACATCAGATAAACAGCACAGTGACAGAGACATGAAGCTGAAATACAGCTCAGTAGTCAAAAATACCAAGTAATATTACCTTATGTATTTCTGGTGGAGTTTATTTAAGCCTTTCTGAAATGATGAGTCACACACAAATGCTGTTAGCAGTACACACACACACACAAACACACACCTATATATGCATGTATACTGACACCATGCAGTGGTGATTATATCAGTTAAGAATTACATAGCAATTTTATTGCCTTTATTACAAACATGCTCTGTTTTAAAAACGTTTTAAACTTCTAAAACTTATAAAAATCACAGAGAATTGTAACAATTCTTTTAATCTCAGTTTATTTGTTCTGTGGACATGTGTATAAATGTTATTATAGAAACATGGCACCTGTCAATCAATTCGGTGATTGGGGATAACTGCACTCCTACGTCACGTTGTGGTGGGCCTCAAAATCACTGCTTTGTATTCTATTTTAAGATCAGGAAATTTTAAAAGGAGACTTTTTGGGTTTATATCATGCCAATATGACTGTGGACACACTATACATACAGACAGTTCTGTCCAAACAGCTTACAAAAGCTGATGTTCATCATAGGTGCCCTTTATATTCATTCATTTATTTTATTTTCGGATTAGTCCCATATTAATCTGGGGTCACCACAGCAGAATGAACTGCCAGTAGCCCTTTAAAGAAATCAAAAAGTTGATTCATGAAAGATGCAAAACTATTTACCATAAGACCAAAAATAAGCTTTTTAAATGTCAGTGGGCAAGAAAATGTTATTTTCACTTTAAATTAAGTTTATATTTTGCTTAAAGCACAATTGAACACACTACCTATTTTTAAAGCACAAATCAATTCACTTAATTTTAGATTATTTTTAGTGAACTTTATGTTAAGTCATTAAAGTATTTGAAGTGCTTGGCAATGTATGTACTTAACATTTTTTTATGTTATGTAGAATGTAGAATGTATGTTTTATGTAGAACATGAAAAAAATACTGAGAATTAAATCATGCAATTAGTAAATACATATGAAATGTTTTACGAGACTTCATTACAAATAACTCCTTACATTAATAATACAAAATGTTTCTTGTACACAAGTAACCGTATTAGGTCACATTTTATTTTGATGGTCTGTTTGTTGAATTTAAGTTACATTGCATCTACATGCCAACTAATTCTCATTAGATTATAAGTAGACTGTTAGGTTGGGGCTAGGGTTAGTGTAAGTTGACATGTACTTACACATGTGCAAAGTTTCTTATAGTCCGTTAAATGTCTGTTGAAGGAGCAGTATCAACAGCTATTAAGATGGCAGTCCACTAATACTCAAATCGACCATCAAAATAAAGTGTTACCACATTTTACAATTAGTTGTGATAAAAAACAGCTTTGCCAAGAAAATAAATTACATTTTTAAATATATTAAAATAGAAAAGTGTTATTTTAAATAGTAAATATTACTGTTTTAACTGTATTTTAAAACAAAAACATTTAAATTAATCATGCCTACTCGTAGAAAACTGTTTTAATTTCATCTATCATTTGCCAGATGACTTAATGCCATCAAAAAGTGACAAATGAGGACAGCAGTTAGTAATAACTAATAATTAGCAATGTAGATAATGAAAAAATTAAACAATGCAACAAAATTATTATTGATGAATCACATTGTTTTAGTAGACTTATTGGTAATGTTTAACAGAAGCAGTTGTCTTTTATAAAGGTGTTTTTTCACTCCCTGACTGTGTTCAAAGCTGCTGTTATCAGTCTCTAAAGGACACAGACGGACAGTTAGTTTCCCATGCCGGTTATCTGTTGTAGTGGGCGACAGGAATGGCTGCTCAAACAGATAGCAAAGCAAAGCCAGATACAGTCTCAGCTATTAATGCATTCACTTTCACGCTGCCTTAATGAACTACACCCAATTATCTGTCTTTGTTTTCGTTGAGATGGAACAGAACAGGGCATTTGGTGGAAAGTGTGCTATTTGTGGATGTGGATTTCACGTCATTCCACCAAGATAGTGTCACCACTGAAGGAGATGTTATTTTAAATTTTACTTTATTAATAGGTTTTTTTTTTTACATTTTTTTATTTCCTTTTTTGTATTTTTTCCATACTATAATGTTCCATTTAGACACATTGTTCACTATAAGTAATTTTTCAACAGGTACACTGAAAAAAACTACTACTGCAAAATTGTTGCAAACAATTTACAGTATATGGGTTGAATTTCATTCATTCATTTTTTTTTTTGGCTTAGTCCATTTATTAATCAGGGGTTGCCACAGTGGAATGAACATATCCAGCACATGTTTTTACGCAGCAGATGCCCTTTCAGCTGCAACCCATCACTAGGAAACATGGGTTGAATTTAAACAAATTAAATTTAATAATGTTTAACCAATTTTTTTTTTTAATTCAGCCTAAACAAATTATTTACAACCACTTACCTTAAAAAATAAATCCAAGGAATCATCTTAGAATATTTTCTTTCAGTGTATAAACAGTAAAAGTGCAGATACCTTACAGAACATAGAATCATGGAGTAGTTACTGTTGGAAAGCATTTCAATCATACTTAACATGACAGAGAAAAAGAAGAAACAGCTAATTTGTCAGGAAAGCAGGTCATATACATTTTTTCTGAAATATACTGTAAATAAAACTCATCACCTCAATATTGTAATTAATCAAGGTGCCATAGAATGAAAATCTGGATACAATTTGGCATAGCTGAATAATAAGAGTTCAGTACATGGAAATGCCATACTATTGTTTCCTCATTTTTTCATGTGAATCCAGTGAGTGTAAAATCTCAGTGAAAAACAGGCCATTTAGGACAAAACACAGACTATAATGTACACACAGGATCCAAAATATGTAAACCCTCAGAAGCATTTAATTGGCCACAATGTCTGAAAGATGACAAAGATGATATTTTAATTGAGTAGGTCAAGTAGGTTTAGATTAAAGAAGTTTTTCACCTAAAAATGAAAATTTTGACATTGTTCACGCAATCAAGTGGTTCAAAAGTTCTATTAATTTCTTTTTTCTTTTGAACGGAACAAAGATTTACTGAAGAATGATGAAAAACAGCCATATAGTCATATATTCTTGTTTTTACCATGGATGACATTTGCTGTTTTTTCTGATCGTTCTTCAGAAAATCATGTTTTGTGTTTGACAGAAGAAAGAATTTAAACCAGTTTAGAATCTTTTGAGTCAGAGTAAATGGTGAGGAAATTTTAGATTTTGAGTGAACTTACTGTGTAACATTTGTTGTTGCTAGAATGGGATTTTCTAGTCAGTTTTATCAAGAAAATAAACTGTAGGTGTTGAAAAAAATACATTAAAACTGTTCATTTATTTCTACACACAAAATTTCTTTCCACATCCAGCCGTAATGGCTAACTAAGAAAGTTTGTAATAAAACTTCAGAATTACTCTTTACTTGGAAAACTATATATATTGAGTACACACACACACACACACACACACACACGCACACACACACACACACACACACACACACACACATATATATATTTAGATATATACATTTATATAAAATATAAAAAAATGTCTATATATATATATATATATATATATATATATATATATATATATATATATATATATATATATATATATATATATATATATATAAATAATCAATCAGTGTTCTTATATATATAGAACAAGAGCAGCTTCATGGACTTTGAATGAAATATTTATTTATTTCAAGGTTTGGAAAAACCCAGAGGAACTCATTCCACTTTTCTTATTGCCCAATAAATGACACATGGTTAAGAGTTTGTAAAATATATATCTGTCTTATAGGAACTTGTGGTTCTGGTTCAAAGACCCTCATATCTTTAAAGGAAGTCACATGCTGTTATCTGGACTATACTTTGGCAATGTTCACGTTGACTGTACATCCTATTAGTTATTTATAAAGATGTGCGTTTGAACATACAACATTGTTCATGCAACCGTGTCAAGAAAGAAATATTAAAAATGAGCTTAACTAGTTTAAAGTTCACAGAAACCCTGTTTGTAATTATGTGGTGGGTGGTGTACTGTTTATTGCTTAGATTTACAGCCCCTGTTGCAGTATCTTTTTCTGGAGCAAAGCCTATGACCTTTTATAACATTCTTCATAATACAGGACTCACCGTAAACTGCCTATTTGTCGATTTAAAACCTGTAAAAAAAAAAAAAAAAGTAAAGTGTCAAAAAAAGTATCTGGTACAATGTAATACAATATTTCACACACTGTAAACAACAGTTTTTAGAGTTTTGTAACAGTTTTTTTTGTCTTAAAATATCTCTTGTTAAAATTGACTTGACAAAAAAACATTTTTCTTCCAATAAATTTAGAAGAAATTAGTTTAGTTAATTTAGTCATTTGCTGTCAGCGCAACTGAAAAATGCAAATTACAAGCACATTTATTTATAAAAACACACATTTCGTAGGCTGCTGTGTTTTATATGACTTTAGCAAGGGTCTGAGAATGAATTACATTTTGTCACATCACAACTGCAGGTACTATTTTACATTTTCATACCTAGAAGAAGCTATTCATCTTACAAAGTTCTAGTTGATAATCATTCGGTCTGTTCTGACATTTTCCAGATTTCTTCTTTTTTTCTTCATTTTTTAGTCTGTGTCAGTGTCTCTCTAGTCATGCCTTTAGATTGTATGTAATTTCTTTTGAAATGAGCCTATTTGGGCTTTGTTAAAATACTAAATGAATATTTCATGGTTTTTGATTGCAGTGAAACAATTTTATCAGAAATATGTTTAGTTGGAAGTTGGATTTAATTTGGAATTAGATTTGGAATACATTTTTTAACAGGAATGATGCTCCAGAATAAACATGGATGTTAATCCATGGTCACACCCAACACAAAAAAGAAAAAGAATCTGCAGAAGATGATTTGTTGAAAAAAGTGGAAGTAGATGATGAAGAGCCTGTGCCACTGCAAATACAAGTATTGAATATGATGCAAACTTCAACCGGTAGCCAAAGCATGTGGATAAAGCGAGGTGTGACATGGGGAAAATTCATTGGGCCAGTGGTTCTCAAACTTTTAAACCAGCGACCTCCAATGTAAGATCGTCAAGAACTCGCGACCCCCCACTACCAAAGCATATACAAACAATAAAAAAAGCTTTTTTAAAGCTGTTCACTATGTTTTAACTGTATTTACTATACATTACAGGGCTCGAAATTAACATTTTTGCTTGGTAGTACTGGTGCTCCTAACTTTAAAAATGTAGGAGCACCAGCATTTATCGCTATGTTACTACAAGTTTTATAAACAGATTTATTGCATTTGAAATCAACACTAATCAAAACTAACAAGCAAAAAAATATATTCATGCGTGAGGAAAACATGTCTCAATAAAATCCCGTTATCACAAGAAAATATATTTTTATAGCATAATTGAGTGACCAAAAGATATCACGGACGGACCGCTCACCGGCCCTGCACACACTGCTTGACATGAATTCATTAATGAATCTCTTAATGATAACTGTGCTGTGTTCTCACGTTGCTGTCTGATATTGCACAGATGCTTTTGACATATACCTTATTATTTGCATACGTAATTTTAATAGCAATACCGGTGTTTTCATGAGCTGCAACATTAGTTTAATTAGTCAGTGCAAGCCCTTTTGCGATGGTGAACGTGGTATTAACTTTTACATATAGCTGCACGGCTGACATTATCTGAAGATTAAATAAAGGATTAAACAGAACCTCTCATGCTTAAAATGTGTAGATGTGGCAAACAGTTACCTGAAAACCCCGTCCCACAGACTTTACAGTGAATGCTTTAGTTATTTTCATAGCGGACATAGCCAATGGAAGTCTTTAAGTGTAGATGGTGGATTAACATTCACCACATGATCACTAATCAGATGTGCCATTATTTTTAGCTTTAGGTGTTTCTAAGTCAAAATCTGTCAGTGTTGTTTTCATTCTCATTTTCCACGCTTTACATTTTCGCAGTTGTAGCTCCTGTCATCTGAAGACAGCAGGCGTCGACTGAGTGATTGACAGCTGATTTTAACCAATCATTCGTGTTCAGTTCTTAGAGCAGTGGGCCAATAAGAAGAGTGCGAAGGCGGGGCAAGCCGTTGAAGGCTTTGTTTACTGCGGCAAGTTGACGTGACAAGTTTTAAACTGTTCCTGAGCGCTGCGTTCCAAGTACAAAGATGCATTCTGCCTGAATGTGTCCTAAATACTTTATTAATCAGTAATATCTTTTAAAAAAATCTGAAAATATTAGCTATCATTTGTAATACTGAAAAATATTTATTATAATCACTGAAAATTACACAATTTTTAAATCACTCTCGCGACCCCCAGTTTGAGAACCACTGCATTAGGCAATGGTCTCTTCCACTCAAAAAAAACAAAATAAATAAAATGTTTGATCAAGATAAATAAAATCAATAAAATGACATCAAGCACGATAATCCCATAAGGCCCATTTCCACTGAGTGGTACGGCACGGTTCAACTTGGTTTGGTACGCTTTTATAGCCGTTTCCACTGTCAAAAAGCATACCGAACCGAACCGTACCGTACCACTTTTTCGGCACCCTTTCGAAAGGGTACTAAACACAGGAAAGGGTACCAAAAGGCGGAGTTATATACGTCATTCGCTTATGCAATAAGCCAGAATGAAAACAAAAAAAAACGCCATATTTAAAATACGCACAGCCGAGAGATTACAGTGGAATTTTTTTATACATATAATAACGAGCCATGGTCGACCCAGGCTCAAACAAACCTTGTCGTCGTCTTGATAACTTGATAACGTCTTGGAGTAGAGCAGATTTACCCTGTGCCGCGTAGTTTTTTTTACGAGGCAGTCTGAAGTGCGAGCGGTTTCACTTTCTTCCTTGCGCTCGGCGCGCGTCTATATCTGAAATAACAAACTTCTTGAGCTGATGATAATAACGTGCGCTTGATTATTGACGTGCTTTTGAAACCCGATCCTGTCAGACACTGACAAACGCGAGAGTAAAGCGCGGAAAAAACAAAGGAGAAGCCGGAAATAAAGGAGCACATTCTTTTTTCAGCAAATGTGAACAAACTGCCTTGTACTATTATTGTTATTATCACCTTTTGGACTAATATGAACTCAGAATGATGGAATTGTTCTCTAACAGAGGCTACATGTGCTGCTGAAGATTATAGACACAGATGAGAGGTTTACACTGACTGTAGGCTATATATTGTGTTGTTTTTGAACCTAAATACGGACAAAATGTCTGTTGTGTGTAGTTCGTCTGTAATTGATAACATATCGGAGTCAGTAGTTTAGTTTAGTTTAAAGTTAAGGGGCCCTGTCATACACCCGGCGCAAGGTGCAACGCAATTGTTGTTTGCTAGTTTCAGTTTGGCACAAGAGTCGTTTTGATGTTTTGCACCACGCTATTTAAATAACAAATGCTTTTGCGCTCTTATGTGCGCCCATAGGTGTTCTGGTCTAAAAAAGGGGATGTGTTGAGGTGCATTGCTGGCGTTGCTATTTTGAGGAACTTAAATAGATTGTTTAATAGACCAGATCAAAGCAGGTCTACAGTCCAGCGCAGAGCGCGTTTGTTGTGCGCCTCGCTTACACATTGGTTAATACACACAGGATATACAGCAATATGCAAATATCTTTACAAATGAAAAAAAATTAAAGGATTAAAATATTTTAATATATATTATTTTCTAGCCTACATAAATATAAAAACCATACTTTCATGCCTTCTTCCTCTCGGGGGGCTTTTTTAGTTTATTCATAACAATTTGCTTTTGTATAATGTTATCATTAGTAGTAATATTATTTATTATATGCATATTTATGGCAACGCAGTGGCGCAGTAGGTAGTGCTGTTGCCTCACAGCAAAAAGGTCGCTGGTTCGAGCCTCGGTTGGGTCAGTTGGTGCTACTATATGGAGTTTGCATATTCTCCCTGCTTTCGAATGGGTTTTCCACTTACAAAATCCGCCATATAAATAGCAAATGTGCTATGGCGCAGCGCAACTGACTCCTGATGGGAATGGGAAATAAAACTCTGATTGTTTTTTTCTCAAACCAAACATATAACTCATTAAGAGATTAAGCTCAACCCTGTTAGTAGCGTGTGGCAAAGCGGATTTAAAATAGCAAAAGTGTATTCTGACACGCCCTTAATGTGTTTGTGCCCTGCGCTTTGGACTTTGCGCATGATCAATTTGATTTGCATCATCAAAATAGAGCCCAAGTAGTTAAACATTAACTTATTTTCTTTTTTTTCTATCAAGATTATTCATTCATTTATTTATTACTTTTCTTTTCAGCTTAATCCCTTTTTTAATCAGGGGTTGCCACAGCGCAATGAACCCCCAACTTATCCTGCATATGTTTTACGCAGTGGATGCCCTTCCAGCTGCAACCCATCACTGGGAAACATTCATACACACTCAAACACTTTTGCTTAACCAATTCACCTATAGGTCATGTCTTTGGACTGTGGGGAAAACCGGAGCACCCACTGCACCACCATGCCACCCATGATCAAGATGAATAAATCACAGATTAATCACAGATAACCCAAAAATGATCCATCTAGTTATTTTCATTCTTTCAGAGTTGAGTGTTTCAGAATGGCAGATGAACATGGCAACTTGCTGTTGACTCAAAAGGCATATTTAATGTAAAAAAAGAAAGTAGATAGATTCGGAATTTCTTAATTTCTCAAATTGTGTGTGCTTGTTCTGGGTGAGTCTCAGAAAGACTAATAATAAAAGTTTAGGATATTTTCTTTAAAAATACACTTTGGCACCCTTTTGTTTAATCAAATGCTTGGAAAATAATATGCAGCCTTGGTATGTACTTTTGTGTTGTTTTTTGCTTAATGCTTGTTTTTATTTACTTAAAGCTAATAAGGGTATACAGCTTTGGAGCAATATAAGGGTGAATTACTTCATAAACTGTTGCTCGATTCACATCCAACTGCTTCAGAAATAAACTGAGCACACTTTTGGCACAAGTAATAATGTTGGGAATTGTGTAAAGAAGCAACGCAATATCCATCTGCAGAGCTGTCGACTCAGACATGTTTTTTCACTCAACCTGGGTTGAATAGAATGATATGATATATATGATTGTATGAACACCACATCACCGTTAATTGCTATAAAATAAGTACTTTTAAAGTACTAAGTGACAGTGACTTCAAGTAAGCCAATTTTAAGCTGGATGTGTCAAAAAATCATAATTTAACAAGTCAAATACAAAAAGCTATCTGTTGATGTTTGCTTGAATAATGCAACCAGCAACACTAGTTTTTAGTATAAGAATTATAATTACTCTATTAAAAATCAGAATTTCAGCATGTACAGCAATGCTAACAGTCATGAAAGGGTCCATTCTTATGAGGATTCAATGGTTCCAAGATTTTATGTGTCTCCTGATCATTTTGCTTTCTCATGCTCTGGTCCAGGGAAGCACTATATCTCTGCGCCAATTTTCCTCCTCCAAGACGTGGCTTTTTTTTCTGGTCAATGTCAGCTTTATTTTCAGGTGAATTTCTGTGTCTTAAATCCTCTTCTTTGGCTTTCAGTAACGGAATAATGATAAATCTGACCTTAGGTTTTCAT
Organism: Danio aesculapii; assembly: GCF_903798145.1. Classification (NCBI taxonomy): domain Eukaryota; kingdom Metazoa; phylum Chordata; class Actinopteri; order Cypriniformes; family Danionidae; genus Danio; species Danio aesculapii. The sequence goes on along the minus strand of NC_079450.1, from coordinate 36,796,333 downwards.
GACTTCAAGTTCACACAACAATAACAAAGCGAATAATATTCAAACCTACATGCATAACGTTTTAAGAACATGCGGCAATATTTATTAAATGTGTATTCAATATTAATGAACAATATAAAAATAATTTGATTGCTGACTATTGAACATAAATGTTTTACATTAAATTGGCTATACCTGATCCCACAAAGCTTAAAATAGCTTCAGGTTTATATTATGTTCAGTGGAATAAAATTAATGTAATATTATATATATATTAAACAACTCAGTTAATGAAAAACAAAAATTCTCAATAGTTCATTATTTTACCTTGTACAAAAATAACTTACTAGAACATTAAAATGAAAGACTATTAATATGAAAACAATTTTAAAAATAGACATTAAAAAAAACAAACTGATTAAGAACTAAATAAAACCAAAATTATATGCATAACTGTTTCATTAATAAGACACTAAATGGCTGCACAGCACATTTTACCGATGTCAAAAACCTTCATTAAAGATTGACGTGCTTTCTTTATTAAAATCGTCTGACCATATCTTTACTTGATGTTCCACAATGTTCAGGATAAATTAAGATCAAACTGTCTCAAGTGAGTTTAAGTAATTTGTTCAGATTTTTTGGTATAATTTTGCCTGTTATTTGGCATTTTTTGACATCAAATTAATGGTGCCTGGTTTTAAGCAGATTATGATTAGATCATGCCTGGACAGCTGAAGGAAAAAAATGGTCATGTAATATCAAAATTAGTTGTGCTCTACTGCTTTGAAGGGAACATGAGCAGAAACAATAGACTTATTAAGCCTGTAAAACTGCCAAAACACAAAACCTTCTTATATCCATGTGGGCTTTCAAAGAGTTTTCTAAGAAAATACTTTTCTTTTTCTGAGAAAAGAATAGGGAAAGATTATCTAAACAAATATTTTTTTTCAAAATTTATAAAATAAAATAAAATAAAATACTGTAAAATGTACAGTAATTTACTAGCAATTTTGGTTGCACATAAGACAAAATTTACAAGCACCCTGTAAATAAATCATTACAATTGTGCTGTATTTTTACATTACTATTGTAGTTAATATTTTAGAGTGCGCTTTTAAAATTTACAGCCTTACTGACAACCAAAATTGTCAGTAAGTTAATGTATAGTTTACTGTAATTTGTAATAATTAATTTACACGGTGCTTGTAAATTTACTTTTACTGGCAACTAAAATTGCCAATAAGTTACTGTATTTTTACAGTAAATTGTAATAATTTACAGTGTGCTCAAAAACTTACAATCCCACCAAAATTGCCAGTAAGTTCCTGTAAATTTTACAGTATAGAGGTAACCTTTAGCAGGAGTAAAATAATTTCATGTTTAATATAAAATTGAAATGTAAAAATTTAATTAAAAACAAAATGCAAAAACTAGCTAAATTGCATGATTTATTTTGTGCAAAAGTCCAGTTCTTAAATGATCTTTCAATCAACCTATTTTTCAATGCATTTGAATGGGATAAAAACTGCCTAAAGGAAATACCAAAATGTGCATACATTTAGAAAATGCACATAAAAAACACGTGGAAAAATGCCCTGGTGTGCATTTTTGAAAACTGAGGAATATGTGCTTGCAGGTACAAATTGTATGGCTGCATTTTATGTGTAAAACGTACACTCGGGGTGGTACCGCTGACTGCTTACCTTGGTATGGACAGATTTTCAGCAGACAAGTCTGACAAAGGACGATTTTAGAAACCAAGAAAAATGAAACCAAAAATCAGCATGAGGTCGCAGTAGAAGCATGCGTGTGTGGTGGCTTTTCTCTTCTAGTTTGCGTTTGAAAACACTATTGGCTGTGCTGAGGGAAGGGCGTGTTTGGGTAAGTCAATATCAAGTTGATATATTATGCACAGCGGTAATATAAACAGAACTTTATACAGCAGCCTCAGGTGGATTTTACGAGAAATGGAAGGTATGAGAAAACCTGCCCAGTAACATCCTGAGTAGGATAAAATGTATCCTATAGGAATATACAACCTGATCTCACGAGGACATGTAACTATTTTACATTTTGTCTATTTAGTGACTAATTCATACAACTTCTTAAGAGTTCAGCAGTACGGAAATATATTATTTTAAAAAGAAGGCGTGGCACCCAACCTTACGCATAAACCCAACCATCATTGGGGGATGAGTTAAGCTGCGGTCACACTGGAAATTTCTTCCCATAGACTTCTATTCATATGCACGCGAATGCATCAGACCAGAAATGCAAGCTTGTGCAACAAGTTTTGCAGTTCGCTGCGTTGCAAAGTTCAAGCTTGGTGAACTCTGACCTGCGAAATGCATCACTTGACTGCATGAGACCTATCGAGGATCAAAACATGACCTCTCTGGACAGAAACTTAAAATATGGACCAATCCCTTGCTTTTTTAAATGTCTAATTTAGCGCCGTACAACAGAATTTCGCAAGCTCAAACTCTAGTGAGACCGCAGCTTAAATTGAAACCAAAAATCAGAAATGGGATTGTACAAATTCATACAAATTAGCCACTAAATCAAAAAGTTGCGATTTGCTCTGAGATCATGTTGAAAAAAAAATGCACATAAACAACAATGGAAACACATTAAACTAGCAAACTCCTACATGCGTATCCAAAAGGTCACGTTTTTCTTTTTAACAGATTATGAAATGGGTTCAATGGTACAGTATTAATGAACAAACTAGCTGACTGGCCACATTGAAATTAAATGTTTTGTTTGGTCATTCTAAAATCCCTTAGCTAATGTTCGTCATCACAGTGGTTTAGTATTATTACCTTCCTTCTTGAGTGATCTAAGGGAGCATCCAGTGTTCATTGCATTTTGTCTTCATCTTCTGAAGGGCAAGTAATTTGTCTTATAGTATAAGAAAAAGAAAAGTCTACGGTTGCTTCTCCAAATGCAGAATATTCCATTTGACTTTTTGAGGCTTCAGTTTATGAGTAAGTGATGATTTTGTTCTCTTTGACTGATTGGATGGAAACAGTGATTTATTCATAAATGTTTTATGCAATATTTTGCACATAAATCTAATTTAAAGGACACCTTTGGATGATCACATAACTATAGTTTATAAAGAGGACAAAATGTTGGGCGTATACATTATTACCCATAAATGAGCTATTTTGACTTTACCAGACATTCTAATCCACAAATGTATTTCTTGTTTAAGAAATCTTTGAACCTTATCTCCCTCTTTATCAGCAGTTGGGAACATTAGGATTATGCAGTAAGCGATGTACAGTTACCCCTGCGGAGCTCTGTGTGAGACAGAGGAAGACTTGCTAATTTCCTGCAGAAAGAAGTTGCCAAGGCTTACACTGCAGGAAGAGCAGCTCCATCATATACTGTATGGAAGGGTGAAGTAAGATATATGACGGTTTCTTTAGAGGCTCTTCTTGCTTTAGATTGAGAGTTTTTCTTTCAATGCATTCTCACTGAAACCTACTGTGTGAGCCAATTCTTTTGAGTGAACAGTGCAACCCATACCAATATATATTTGTGCTCATATTAAGTCCTCCATTCTCCCAAACGCTCTTTTGTTCGGTTAATTTCTTTGTACTTCTATTTTGGATACAGTCTTTGGTGATTTTTTCAGTATATTGCAAGTAATTTTTTTCTTATTTTACTTCTCAGAAAGACCATAAAAATTACTATGACAGAAGCAGGAAATACGAATCCATTTTCATATGAGCCTTGCCTGCTTGTCAAAAGATTGCAAGATGTGGAAGATAAGTGGCTTGCAAAAGCCAACAAAGCTAAAAAACAACACATGTGCATATTAATCTTTGCTTAGTCTGACTCTGTCCTTTGACATTTATGGGTTTAGCTTCGGACATGACATTGGAGAGATGGTGCCCATATAAAGAGCAGTTCTCTTTGCTGATTTATCGTTAACGAGACAAAAAAAAAATGTAAAGAAAACTTTTGGGAACACCTGTGATGCCTTGTAAAATCCACAAGCATGTGTCCCCAAGATTGCTGCCACCTTTGTTGCCCTAAGGGAACCAATGTGGTTTCTATCTGGGACAGTAAAGCAGAGACAGGGGGTCACGTTTGTATAGTAACAGATGGAGACGGAAAGGCCAAAGAGAGGACACCCATTCGTCAGGTTTTCTACCTTACCCATGCAGGCCTGATTCATGTGGGTCATACCAAAAGACGCTTAGATGCTGAACACCGTTTTGCTGGAAGTCATTAAATGTGCAGATCAACAAATCAAATGTACCGTCTTCTAAGTAGAAACACAGAAATGTTTATGCCAGGTCATATTACATTAGCAATATCCTAATTACAGAGCAGATGTGAAGGATATGTGTCTTACTATGTGTAACCGGGGTAATATTCATTTGAAATTTCATTAATTTCCCCAGTTATACAACCATATTTAGTTTTGTTCGTTTTGAAACGCTGCCCCTTTAAGAGTTCACGTACACACAAACGCGGAAAAAAAAACGGTGCACGTCAGATACAGAGAGCGCAGTGTGGAGCAGTTATAGACAGGGAGAGAGAAAGTGGATACAACTGTTAAAGAGAGAAAGTTTGCAGTTTTGTGTTAACTTGGGAGCAGGTAGCAGATGCAGGTGGTGTGAGTTTGTTTATCTGCTGGCTTAATTTGCTGCTCAGCCGATCATTGTTCCTGCATGTGAGAAATCTCGGTGAGGAAGGAGAATTCAGAGCACGCGAGTGGAGATTGAGCGTGAGTTAACTTAATAAATGTTTTAAGAGTTTGATATTGTTCCAAAATGTTTGATGATGCTGTTTATTCTCTATATAAGCTGTACATACAGTAATTGTTATTCCTTATGCTGTGTTAGAGGGGAGAAGAGCAGTACACAAGATCACACAGGTGCTAACTGCTAATCGCACGTGTGCTTCAGAGAATCAGAACGAGTGAGTTTGCTCATTTTATTTTCATGGAGGGTGATTACGCATAAGACATGAAAGTTTTGTTCTCAGTGTTAAATGTAAACTTATGTGTGGGTTCTGAACACATTTATTTATGTAAAAAATGCCTTTTCATGTGAATTATCATATGTGTAATGTGTTGTATTTAGTGGAATGTGCTGATTGCTCATTTACTCTGTTTTTTGTTTGTTTTATTAGGCACAAATAAGCCACTGCCGTTGTTTTGCACATATTAAATAGTTTATTAACGTGGTTTTGAACTACTTTAAGTCACATGGGGATTTTGATCTGGATGTTTTGAATACTGTCAAAGAATTTATTCTTATAGTTATATATACATTTATTTTTCCTGTTGCTGACCTATTTTTATTTTGCCATAAAGCCAACTTTGTTTATTGATTGGACCTGTTTTAAAGCTTGCTGCTTATCTCCCAAACAAAGTAAGTTAATGCTGTGTCTCCTTGAGGCTCAGTCCAGAATAAAAGAATCCATTTTCTTATAGATGTTTTGGCTGTGTTATTTCCCTGATAAAAGTAGGGTGTTATTGGCCACATCTAATTTTGGTGTCAGAAGTGGGATTCTGTTTTGTTTGGGACTAAAAATAAAAATAAATAACTAAAAAATCAAAGAGTGCAAACAACGGTAGTGGTGACACGCGACTGAGTGCTGGAAGGACCTGCAGTGCCATTCTGACAGAAGTAGCTGCAGGATAAAGAGGCCAGAGCACCAGGGCTGCTGTCTGCAAGGACTTTGAGAAGGACAGTGTTCGTCGATCTGACTGTTGTGGGCTGGTCAAGACATTTTGAAACTCTGATACAAGGTAATGGATGCTGAGAGGGACATGGACAATGCTGACGCAATGGCAGCAGACATTGAAGGTGCAGGTGCTGCAGCACCAGGAATGGACGCTGAAGGAGGTAATCCCATTTCACAGCTTCAGTCCCAGATCCTGGAGTTGGGACGTAGGCATGATCAAGTCATGTCAGCTCTATCTAACATGACCAATGTCCATACTAGATCCTATGTGTATATCCCAAGGGAAAAACAGATTGTACCTTTTAGTGGGGATCTAGGTAAAGACTGCCAGAATGTTGATGAATTCATTGAGGAGCTGGAAAGGGTAATCAGGGTTAGGGGTTTAAACTCTGAGGATCAGGTAGATTTTATCCTCTCGCACTTAAGGGGTTCAGCTCTCGATGAAGTCAAGTTGTGCATGGGGGGTGAGGATAAGTCAGCTGAAGACATGTTCTCATATTTGAGGGCAGCTTTTAGGGAAAAGCGTAGCACCTCCCAGTTATTGCACACATTTTATGCACGCAAACAATTAGACGGTGAGGATTTTCGTGATTTTTCACATGCACTGTCATTGATGTTAAATGCTGCTCTGCAACAAGCACCACAATGTGTTCCAAATGTGCAACGGGCACTAAGGGACCAGTTTATCGAGGGGGTGAGGGATCTAGCACTCCGCAGGGAGCTCCGTAAAGTGGTTAGAGAGCGACCTGATGCTACATTATTTGAAGTCCGTGAGGAGGCCCTTTTGTGGTGCTCAGAAGAGAGGCCTCGTTCAACAAATGTAGCCCGAAACAGAAATCTAGTGAGTGTGAAAGAAAGTGCTGAAAATGCACAGGTGACAGCCACTGTAACAAATGACTTAACACTAGCCCTACAAGACGTAATTAAAGTAATTACACAACAAGGGAAAGCAATCGGGGAACTTACCAATGCTGTGCGTGATTTAACAATTAAGAGGTCTGACTCAACTCTTGAGAAATCGAATAAGCCCAAGTTTAAGCCAAGATACACCCGGGGTGGCCAACCCATTTGTTTGAGATGTGAGGGTGTTGGGCACATAGCCAGGCAATGCACTGGGCAGCGCTCCCAGGAAAACCCTGTACCTACTACGTCTGAGTCACTGATTGCGGGAAACGGTGCACCTCCATTGCGAAGAGCCGAGCAGTGAGAGGTGGCACAGATGGCTCAAAGACTGGTACCCTCACAAAAGAGCAGTTTCTGGAGCGTGCAGTGGGCAAGTGCCCAGAAGTGGAAATTCATGCTGGGGAAGTTGCAATCCGGTGCCTGTTAGATACCGGCAGTAATGTGAGCACTTTAACGGAGAGCTTTTTTAAAGAACATCTTCACGGGGAAGACAAAGATATGCACTGCACAAGCAAGTGGTTAAAGATTACTGCCGCTAACGGGTTGCCTCTTCCCTACCAGGGGTACATTGAACTTGATATCCAGGTTATGGGTTTGACTTTACCAGGGTGTGGGTTCTTAGTGATACGAGACCAGAAGGAAGGGGAGATTGACTCAGCGCCCCCAGGCATACTTGGCATGAATATAGCACAGCGTTGTAAACAATTAATTTTAGCTGAGTTTGACAATGCTTTGAAGGGGAATTTAAATGCTGAGTGGAGAGCTGCCCTCAACAAAGTACAAGAAGCTGCCACAGTAGAAGCAAACTCTTTGGTCCGGGTAGCCAGCACACATAAATTGTATATACCTGCAGCTTCTGTGGCTACAGTTCAGGCCAGAACACCTAAAATACTACCTGAGAGTAAAGACTTATGTTTGTTTGAGCCAGGCCAGTCTTCATTGCCAGGTGGTTTGGTTTTGATCCCTACCTTGGTATCACCTGCAAAGCGGGTATTCCCGATACAGGTAGTAAATCTATCCCCTGAAGGCGCATGGTTGCCACCCAAAGTGAAGCTAGGGGTACTAGGCCATGGTGGTCATGTCGAGAGTAGCTCCTGTGAAGTTAGATTCCACCGAATTTCTGTTGATCATGAGGAGGTGATGGTTAATCAGAGGTCAATGAAGGGAGTTAGTGGAGATCTGCAATGTCCCTTAGAAAGAGTACAGATTGGTGGTACCCAGGCACAACAGGCAGAGTTGAAGTCACTTCTCAGAAGGTATTTAGATGTATTTGCAGTCACTGAGGAAGACCTAGGTTACACTGAACTAGTGAAGCATGAGATCCCCTTAAATGACGAATTCCCTGTCTCACAGTCGTACCGGCGAATACCCCCAAATCAGTTTCAGGAAGTGAAGGACCATATAGCTGGATTGCTCAAAAAGCGTATCATCCAAGAAAGCTCCAGTTCGTTTGCATCTCCAGTGGTGTTAGTTCGAAAGACCGACGGGAGTCTTCGTTTATGCGTTGACTACCGGAAGTTAAATTGTAAAACTAGACGGGATGCGTTCCCATTGCCACGAATAGATGAAAGTTTGGATGCTTTGGGTAGGGCGCAGGTGTTTTCGTCTATTGACCTTGCGAGCGGCTATCACCAGGTTGCAGTTCATGAGAAAGATCGCCACAAAACAGCTTTCATTACACCATTTGGCCTGTATGAGTACCAGCGTATGCCGTTTGGCCTATGTAATGCGCCAGCGACATTCCAGCGTCTCATGCAGACCATAATGAGTGACCTGGTCTTTCAAATGGTACTTGTCTATTTGGACGATTTGCTTGTGTACTCGAGTACATTTGAGGAACACTTAGTGCGACTTGAGACTGTGTTACAGAGGTTGAGGGAGGCAGGACTTAAGATTAAGGTGGACAAATGCCACTTTTTGCAATCTGAGGTGAGGTTCTTAGGGCAAGTTGTGTCTGCTCAAGGAGTGTCCACAGATCCGGAAAAAGTGAGTGCAGTGAACCAGTGGCCAGTCCCTAACACTCTAAAAGAGCTGCGATCCTTTTTAGGATTTTGCAGCTACTATCGACGTTTTATTGAGGGTTTCTCCAGAGTCGCAGGTCCGCTTCATGATATTGTCAACACATGCGTTCACCAGAAAAGTGTTGCTCTGGCCAACAAGTCGTTCAAAGACTCCTGGACCATGGAGTGCCAGCAAGCCTTTGAGAAACTCAAAGAGAAGCTTACCTGTGCTCCTACATTGGGATACGCAGACTTTACCATACCTTTTGTATTAGAGACAGACGCCAGTAACCTTGGATTAGGTGCTGTGCTATACCAACAGCAAAGGGGACATAAGACTGTGATAGCCTATGCAAGCCGGAGGTTGAGGGGTGCAGAGCGGAATGACAGGAACTACAGTAGTATGAAGCTGGAGCTCCTGGCACTCAAATGGGCTGTAGTGGAAAAGTTTAGGAGTTACCTGCTTGGTTCCAAGTTTACGGTACTAACAGATAACAATCCCCTCTGCCACCTCAACACAGCTAAGCTAGGTGCTGTTGAACAGAGGTGGGCCGCACAGTTGGCAATATTCGATTTTGAAGTGCAGTACCGCCCTGGGCGGAGCAACAATGCAGCGGATGCCCTATCTCGTCGACCAGGAATGGAAGGTATGGAGGTAGTGACTGAGGATTCAGAGTACGATGGCTGTGTGGCTGTTTGCAGTGAGCTTCGGGTAGGAACTTTAGTGGAGGCCGGCATTGCAGAACAAGTGGCTGGATCTAGAGAGGAAGGAACAGGGCAGCTACAGGAAGCTATGGAGGGTGAACACTTTCTGGAGAACACTCCAACATTGCCTGGGTATACCAAGGATGAGCTTTACCAGTTCCAAAAGGCAGATCCTGTTATTAGCTTGTTTAGACTTTTCTGGAACCAGAAAAGGAAACCCACAAAAAATGAGAGAGTGAGCTTGTCCCGATCAGTTCTGGCATTGTTAAAACAGTGGGACAGAATACAAGAGAAAGATGGACTGCTGTACAGGATCATTGATGATGTATTCCATGGGGAATGTCAACAGCTGCTGCTTCCAGCTTGTCTGGTTGAACGGGTCCTACAAAGTGTCCATGACAACATGGGGCATCAGGGGGTAGAAAGGACTTTGGGTCTGCTCAGGCAGCGCTGTTACTGGGTTGGAATGTATAATGCTGTGGATCAGTGGGTGAAAAAGTGCCAGCGGTGTGTGCTATCAAAAATGCCGCAGCCCAAAATAAAGGCACCCTGGACCCCATTCTTAGCTTCTCATCCATTGGAGGTGGTTGCGATGGATTTCACCACACTGGAGCCTGCATCAGATGGGCGAGAGAATGTCTTGGTGGTGACAGATGTATTCACTAAGTTCAGCCAGGCATTCCCTACTCGTGATCAGAAGGCAGATACAACAGCCAAGATCATACTTAAAGAATGGTTCCTCAAGTATGGTGTTCCCCAGCGTCTCCATTCAGACCAAGGGAGGAACTTTGAGAGTGCTGTTGTTGCAGAGCTCTGTAAGCTATATGGGGTAAGGAAGTCTCACACTACACCACATCACCCACAGGGAAATGCACAGTGTGAAAGGTTCAACCGAACCTTGCATGATCTTTTACGCTCCCTACCGCCTGACAAAAAACGAAGGTGGCCCGAGTACCTACCTGAGCTAGTGTACGCCTATAATGTCACTCCTCATTCCTCCACCGGGTTCTCCCCTCATTATATGCTCTTTGGTACACAACCGCATTTACCAGTGGATGCTTTGTTGGGTCAGGAACCCATGAGTGAGAAGGAACCAGCCTGGTTGTCAGTCCATAAAGAGCGACTCCAGGAGGCTCACACACGTGCACGTGAGTACGCTGAGAAGAAGGCAGCAGATCGAGTTGCTAAGCGCCATAATGAGTTATACTGTCCAGAAGTTGCAGTTGGTCAACATGTGTACTTACGGCATCGTCCCCTGGGACGGAACAAGATACAGGATGCCTGGGCACCCACAGCCTATAAGGTGATCGAGGTGCATGGAACAACCTACACTGTGGAGCCAGTGGGAGTTGGCCCGGCAAGACGAGTACATAGGTCTGACATTAGACCCTGTCCGGGACCAGTCCCAATGCCACGGAGAAAAATTAAATCAGTGGAAGAAGTACCTACCTCCATAAAAGGTATGCCTTCATTGGATGCAGAGTGTGTGGTTGTGGAGAACACCCGATGGCATGAAAGTGGCTCAGCAAATCCAGTACGGGAGGAGTCAGTGCAGAGTCAGCTGGACTTGGATCCAGATAGTGGTGCTATGGATGAGATGGAGGAAGCACAGGAGAGAAGTAAGGATCGAGTGATTAATGAAGTGAGCGCAATTGAAGAGCTTTCTCTGCCTAACCCTGAAAGAACTGGTACACCGATAGAAACGGTGAGTGCTAGACCAGTGCCAGTTCCCAGAAAGCCTAAGACAGAGAGTACTCATGTTGATGCACCTTGTCCATCACCACGCAGAACTCAGCGGTCAACTGCTGGTGTTCATAGTAATCCAAATAAATTGCCAAAGTCAGTTTGCAATGCTGTGAGCCTCAGCCCTGATATTCTGTCCAAGGTGTTAGCAGGTATACTCCTGTATACATCTGAGAAACTTCAAGAAGTAGATGATTAAGGGGGTTTGAAGTCATCGAGGACGTTGACAGTTGGCAGGGGAGAGTGTAACCGGGGTAATATTCATTTGAAATTTAATTAATTTCCCCAGTTATACAACCATATTTAGTTTTGTTCGTTTTGAAACGCTGCCCCTTTAAGAGTTCACGTACACACAAACGCGGAAAAAAAAGCGGTGCACGTCAGATACAGAGAGCGCAGTGTGAAGCAGTTATAGACAGGGAGAGAGAAAGTGGATACAACTGTTAAAGAGAGAAAGTTTGCAGTTTTGTGTTAACTTGGGAGCAGGTAGCAGATGCAGGTGGTGTGAGTTTGTTTATCTGCTGGCTTAATTTGCTGCTCAGCCGATCATTGTTCCTGCATGTGAGAAATCTCGGTGAGGAAGGAGAATTCAGAGCACGCGAGTGGAGATTGAGCGTGAGTTAACTTAATAAATGTTTTAAGAGTTTGATATTGTTCCAAAATGTTTGATGATGCTGTTTATTCTCTATATAAGCTGTACATACAGTAATTGTTATTCCTTATGCTGTGTTAGAGGGGAGAAGAGCAGTACACAAGATCACACAGGTGCTAACTGCTAATCGCACGTGTGCTTCAGAGAATCAGAACGAGTGAGTTTGCTCATTTTATTTTCATGGAGGGTGATTACGCATAAGACATGAAAGTTTTGTTCTCAGTGTTAAATGTAAACTTATGTGTGGGTTCTGAACACATTTATTTATGTAAAAAATGCCTTTTCATGTGAATTATCATATGTGTAATGTGTTGTATTTAGTGGAATGTGCTGATTGCTCATTTACTCTGTTTTTTGTTTGTTTTATTAGGCACAAATAAGCCACTGCCGTTGTTTTGCACATATTAAATAGTTTATTAACGTGGTTTTGAACTACTTTAAGTCACATGGGGATTTTGATCTGGATGTTTTGAATACTGTCAAAGAATTTATTCTTATAGTTATATATACATTTATTTTTCCTGTTGCTGACCTATTTTTATTTTGCCATAAAGCCAACTTTGTTTATTGATTGGACCTGTTTTAAAGCTTGCTGCTTATCTCCCAAACAAAGTAAGTTAATGCTGTGTCTCCTTGAGGCTCAGTCCAGAATAAAAGAATCCATTTTCTTATAGATGTTTTGGCTGTGTTATTTCCCTGATAAAAGTAGGGTGTTATTGGCCACATATGCATCAGTGAAGTATTAATTAAATTTACTTACAGACTGCTACAGTTATTTTTTCATAGGCTTGTAGGTTTGTAGGATGTACAGAGAAGAATGATGTAAGGAAAGTTATCAAATTTGTGAAGTAGTTTTAAAATCAGAAAGTCTGAAAGTAATTCACATTTCACTGATCATTCTGATTTAGATTTAAAAGCGCTTGCTTTATTTCAGCTTCAAATAAGCAATGTCCATAGCATTTTATAAAGAAAACTCTTTTGTACGTGTAAAAGTGCATTAGATCATTATTAGATTATTCTGGTATTTTTTGTTTAGTTTTTTACTATTTACAATAAGAGGCAAAATATGATGACTCATTACTTTAAATGTATATAATATAATATAATATAATATAATATAATATAATATAATATAATATAATATAATATAATATAATATATACTCTTTTTTATCCTAAAAATTTACAACAAGAGCCAAAATATGATGTTTATTTTTTTTGAAGTACAGTTGAAGACAAAATTATTAGCCCTCCTCTGGAATGTAATTTGTTTGTTTGTTTTTTTAATACAGATGGAACATATTAATGCACATAGTGAAGTTTATTTATAGACTATTTTCGAGATAATAGCGTGCTTATGATTGACCACAGCTGGTCTACATTAACTCATAATTTACAGATGAGATGTATCCAAAGCACACATAATAAACCAGATTTCCTTACCTTAGTCATATTTGTCTTAAACAATCATCCCATCCACCCCGACTCCTTCCCCTATTTCCTAGCATACTTCAGAGTAGGGTGGCTTGCCTCACAGCAAGAAGGTTGCTAGTTTGAGTCATGGCTGGGCCATTTCTATGTGGAATTTACATGTTCTCTCCATGCTCGCATGAGTTTCCTCTGGGTACTCTGGTTTCCCACCATAAGTGAATTGAATAAACAATACAATAATTTGGCCATAGTATATTAGTGTGAGAATGTATGGGTATGTATGGTTTCGTAGTATTGGGTTACGAATGGAAGGGCATCCGTTTCGTATAACATTTGCTGGAATAGTTGGCGATTCATTTCGCTGTGGCAACCCCTCATAAACAAATGAATAAGCTGAAAAAAAATTAATGAATGAATTCAGGGGAGCTCTCGAGACCTACCTGAGCTCAGACTCCCCACTCTCCTGCTGAAACAGGAGGGAGCCCTGGACTCGAGGATCTTCCGATCTCAGGGCTCTCTCCCTGGGCAGCATGTCAAACACACTTTATCATCAGCTAAATGTGAACTCTTGAAATAGTTTTAATAACAAATTTTTAATTCTTTGCTAAATTATTTTGTCTTGCCATGATGACAGCACAATATTGGGTTAAAACTGATGAAACTTGTTAAACTGATAAATTTGTTAAATGAGAAACTCATTATTCACTAGCTATTATTTTAACTAACATTAAAGAAGGGATACTTTTAAATGCTCAAAAACTTTCCACAAAAAATTAAACTAATTCGACATCTTTGATCAATATAGGTTCAAAATACGTCACCTTCACTTTTGTAATTCATACAATTTAGTGTTGCTAGTGGTAACTTCTAGATGCGAGATAAAACCCCCACGCCTTTATCTGTAATGAGGAGGTCAAGCCAACACAATGTCTCTTTTTCTCTTTGACAGTTCACTTATAAGATCCTGTGATGGGATTGTAGTGACCTACAATTAGTAGTGGCCCACATATAATAAAATGGATGCTCCACCCTACAGCAATGACAGAACATGCTGTTCTTGCCAAAATCAACAAATGAAATGAATACTGCACACTGTTGTGAAGGAAGCTTGGTAAAAAACCAAGTGTCCTGATTCATCGTTACAAACACTCAGACACAATGAAAGTAGCACCCAAATACATTTTTACAAACCTTTTCATATTCTAAATTAAGACATTTTGCTGTAAGGATATTTACACCACAAATATTCTCAATTTTAAAATGATGTAGAGCCTCCTAGAGAGAAAACATTCTATATATAATGTCTAAGGTTTTTTCAAAAGACACTTGGTCATCAATCAATCAATCAACCAATCAATCAATCAATCAATCAATCAATCAATCAATCATCAAACAATCAATCAATTAATCAATCAGGCAAATAAAGCTATGAACTGTGCAGGTAAACCTTGCTCCCAAATTGGTTAAAGACTGCAGTCATTTACGGAAATCCTATTATGACTCATCTTTTGGTCACTAAAATGACAAAGCTGCAGACCTTCTAAGCTCGCTGGAAATTACTACATAGTTAAAAATGAAGAAATAAAAAAATCTAATAATTTTTACTCATTAAATCTTTACATTATTTTTATGCATTCTCACATAAATAATAATTGAAACTTGTTATCTATTTTTATTGTGTAAACTATCTTTTTAAATGACCTTTTATTTCAATAAAACATTCTGTAAGTGCAGTTTTTTTTTTTATAAATATACTTATTTATAAAAATAGATTTGAAGTGCACTGCAAGTACGATTAAGTGAATTATGTAAGAATGTAAACTCATCATTATTCTGTTCATAGCTTTAGCGTAAAATCATGTGTGGTCTAGAAAATGTCTCTCATTCTCTCTCTCGAAGCTTGGGAAATATAATTAATGAAAGTCTGTTAGCTGGTAGTTTGGCTCTTTAAGTAATCCTGCACATGAACAATTTTCCTTCCTTACAGAAACTTCCAGCTGCTTTTCAAACAATACCCTATTGTGAAAACAGCCAGGTTAACTTGTGTAAAACATAGCCAGAATATTAAAGACAATTTGTCTCTGCATGGTGCAAGTGAATAAGATATTTAAGAGCTAAATTCAGCTGTCTGACAGGAGGCTTAAAGCTGACGTGGTTCTGTATGTTACAGGTCGAGTGAGATTTTCTCATAACCGAATGTTAGTTGATTCAACTCTATAAGGACTACAGAAAACAAAGAAGAACCAGTGCTTTAAGCATGGGTTGACGTAAAGCAAAATAATGTTGACTTTGGACCTTCACGTTGGAAATAAATCCTTAATCTTTATATTTTGGAAGAGTCCTAACATAGGATCTGGCTCAGGATCATTTTGGACTGATATCATGTCCCTTTTGTCCACATGAGTTATTACTCAAACGCTAAACTCTTTATCACATGCCAAAGTAATGATATACCCAACTAATGTAAACCCGATCACTTCCACATACTGACTCAGTTCTGAGTATGCATGTTCTGGGAAGTGTAGTTTGTGCAACAAGCATATTGTATATAAATGAGCTCATGCTTAAATAAGTAGCAGTTTGGAGTGTTTACAGGATTTGATGGCCATTTAAAAATCTCTGCGTTAAGCCCTGCGTTTTATCCAGTCTGACAAAACCAACAGGATATAATATAAACAGTTCATGGTTTAAAGTGAATGGGTACCCTAAGGGTTATGTTGGTTCCAGATTGTTGGTTAAAAAGTGCTTGTGGATGAACTTCACCTGTGTTTTTTGTAAAGGAGACCAGTTAGTAAAAGCTGTGTGGGTAACCTCACAGACCTCCTCTGACTTGCCTGATCTCAAGAGTCAAGCTACTTGCATCATTACTAAGAGTGAGAAGAACAAAAAAGGGTATGTTTTCATGCAAAAATGCTGAATAGATTTATTACGGTAAAACCGGAATTTCACATAAAACATTTGCAAATAAAGCATTGTTTCCTTCCAAAGAGTCAAAGAGATTGAAATTATAATTTTTTAATGAAAAAATAATAATTATTTGCTGCAGTAGGGGATGCCACTGTGAACTTTTTTTCTAATGCATTACCCAAAAATAAACTATAATAAATACACAGTGGCTTTTGCATGCGTGCGTGTGCACTTTGGGTACACAGTCACTCAAGACAGTTGGGAGGTAATAATACTGAACTACTTTGATGAAAGACTTTGGCTAAGGGATTTATAATGATCTAAACACCATTTGAGATGTTTTACAATGTCATCAGTCTGTTAGTTTGTTCATTAATGTGTCATTTTTTGTTATTACATGATCTGTTCATTCATTCATTCATTTTCTTTTCGACTTAGTCCCTTTATTAATCAGGGGTCACCACAGCGGAATGAATCGCCAACTTATCCAGCAACTGTTTACACCCAAACACTCTTGCATTCACATACATACAAGTGTGATTGAGGTACATCTGGTGTGAGAGGTCACTGGCGCAACCTGGCTGCCACTTCTCCTCCAGATTATGCAGACTATTTAGTTCATGTGAAGCAAGCACTTACCTTTTTTCCTGACTGTCGTTCTGGTTTACGTTGCACTTATATTTCATCATGACTCTTGATTGGAGCTGGAACTTTACTGCCTTTGCCACCAGGTATTCCTTCCGCTTCACCTAGCATTCATTTTTTGCTTGCACGTGGCTATGCTGCTTTTTATTTCTTTTATCTTGGATTTTATTGAAACACTCGTCATGACCTTCATTGGTCGCCTGGATTTTAATACGACCACCTAGTCTACCATTGAACTCTACCACTTTTAACACACTTTGTTTCCTAATACTGATGTGCTGTGCACTCTACGCTTGCTACAACGTCTACGTCGCACAAGATACACCTACAGGGGCTCTCGCCGGTATCTCCAAACAACGTCCAAACAAATGCTGGTACAATTAACATAGTCTGGTCTCAAAGAAGTGTGGATCATCATCGTTCCCCATCTCGGTGTTGTCCTACAAATCTGGCTTGTCTCCAAAAGTCTCCGGCTGTCAAGGGAGTTCATCTCAACACAGTCAGGTTTGCACATTTAAACGCTCCCTCTATAAACAACAAAACTGCCTCGATTTGTGATCTAATTGTTGACAATAAGCTTGACTTTCTCTGATTTGATGAACCTGGCATCAGTCAAATGACTATCTTAATCTAAATATGTGTACTTTACCTGGCTATACATATCTCGAGTGGCCACGCTGCACCGGTCGGGGTGGTGGCTTGGCTGCTGTTTTCCGATCGAATGTGACTGTATCTGCAGTACCGCTGCCTTTCAACCCCTCCTTTGAATATTTGGTGTTTAAAACATGACACTTGCCAGCGCCCACTGCTCTGCTGATTGGAATTTTCATGTCGACAATGTGGACTGCGCTCATGCTACACGTTTTTTGGACATTATAAACTGTTATAACTTCACTCAGCATGTTTATTTTCCAATGCACAAACATGGTCACACACTGGATTTGGTTTGCTCCCCAAGCGTGATTATTGATTAACTTGCAGTGGCTGAAGTTTTGATTAGTGACCATAAACTCTTCACTTTCAATCTTGCCCTACCCGCCACACAAATTACTAGAGAACTCACTATTTTCTTTAGGCAACTTGGGAAAATTGACCATGATAAACTCAAGCAAATTACTGGTGGATTATCTGTTACTACATCAGTTGACCAGTACAATCTTGTTTTCAAACATGTATTGAATGACGTTGCTCCAATGAGAAATCGTGTTATATTTAAAAGAATATCTCAGTGGTATACACAATCTTTATACAATGAAAGCTGTTGACAGGCAATTGTAGCGTAAGTACATTAGATCTGTACTCCGACTACTAGTGCATTGACTTTTTTTTGATCAGCACCAAAATGACTATTGCGATTCTCTCACAGCCGCAAAGAGGGAAATTGATTCAAGAATTATATGTAGCAATAGTTCTAATTCCAGAGTACTATTTCGTACAGTCAACAGTCTGATCAAACCCTCTTGTAACTCAAATCCCCTGACTATTGAATGATGCAACGAGTTTCTTAAATTCTTAAATTACAGATAAAATTTATGACAATCAACTCTTTTGCCTGCAATCATGCTTCTGTTCCTGTTGAGATGCTTTTCTCTGTCCTTCCTGTCTCTGGTCTCTCAACTTTTAAAGCTGTTGATCGATACATTTCCTATGTCTTGAAGCACTCTATGTCTGGTTTTGAGCCCCACATCACTGCCATTGTTAATGTCTCCCTCAGTAGGGGGTTTGTTTCACCTGTTCTGAAGATGGCTGCTGTAACTCCAGTTTTCAAAAAACGTGGCAGTGACATTTCGCTGATGTCTAATTATCGGCCCATCTCGAATCTATCAATCTTGGCTAAAGTCCTTGAGCGTGTGGTGGTGCGCTTCAAACTTCTAAACCATCTCCAAGCAAATTGTCTATTTGAGAAATTTCAATCTGGTTTTAGATCGGGTCACAGTACTGAAACTGCCTTGGTCGTAAATTACCTTCTTTAAGCTGCGGATTCTGGGGCTTGTGGCATTTTAGTCCTCTTAGATCTGACAGCCTTTTCTGATACTATTTGTCACAAGATATTGCAGGACAGACCCAATAAGTGGATTGGTATATCTGGTACTGGTTTGTGTCTTATTTCACTGACTGCTCACAGTTTGTCTCTCTGGGTGGTCATAGATATCAGACTGTCCAGGGTGTCCCCCAAGGATCTGTCCTTGGCCCAGTCCTATTTAGTATTTATATGTTGCCTCTTGGACAGATCATGCAAACATTTGGCCTGGGGTATCGCTGCTACAGTGATGACACACAGATTTACATCAGTGCTTGAACTCTGCTGATGATCTCGAAGTGTCTCCTTCTACCCAGGTGCACATACTTGGTGTACTTTTTGATGCGCAACTCAGTTTTAACTCACACTTCAAACACTTGACAAAAACAGCCTTCTTTCACCTACATAACATTGTGCAGATTTGACCTTTTCTATCACAGCCTGATGCGGAAAGGTTTAGCCATGTCTTTATCACATCACGTCCTCTGTAACTCACTCTTCAGGGGGTTACCAACAAGCTCTCCCAGAATTTTACAGTGTATTTAAATTTCCGCTGCACCAGTTTTGCCTTCACATCATTCTTGTACTTCAGAAACTTCCCTGGCTTCCTGTTAAGTCACGAATTGATTTTAAGACCTAGATTTTAACATATAAAGCAGTGCATGGGCTAGCACCTGACTACATTTGTGACCTGGTAACTCTCTTCTTTTTTTGTTGAATAAAGATTTTATCCTACTCAACTGTCTGCAAAAGTTTCTTATGCACATTTTCAAAATGTAGGCACATCTTGGTTTGCAAATGTCTTTCAGACAGGAGTGAAGTTTAGGGGCCAGCTTGTTGGACCTGTGCAGGCACACCGCTGCTCTCAAAAGGACCGTTGGTGAGGGGCTGTGGAGTTTAGCGTCCATTTTAGTGCACCCATCACCCATGCCATAGACCGAACTTGAATACTGCTCAACATTGGGGCAAGGAGAACTGATGACACTGATGGGAGAGAGGTTTAGTAGATGAGTGTAGCAAAGGCCAAGTAGTAAGGATTGCATGAGTAAACTTAACTCTGATAATCTCCAGAGAGACATTAATCACCTAGACTCTAAAGGCTGACATCTTGAGCATCCTTGTAAGTGCCTAAACCTAAACAGTACTGGTTTGATAGAGGTGGAGGGGTTACACTCCACTACACAAGGTTTGCTTTTAATATGGGGCCATTCAATAATTGTAACGAAACAAACCAGGGTTACAGTATTATCTTTGTTAGCAAAACTGATATAATAAGATTTTGTTAGTATAGTAATACTGATTTTTTTGTTAACTATTAATAGTATCATGTACCCAAGCTGCCAAGTTTGCAGAGTTCAGGCTTCAAGCTTTCAGGTCACATTTGTAGACATCTACCAGAACCTGTTTGTCTGCCTGTTGGTCTGGTGCCATAAAGCTCACCACACATTATGTCTTTAGGAATCTGTCCATTTTGCATTTGGCAGACATGGCCTAGTCAGCATAGACATTTTTGGGAAAGCAGTGCATCCATGATGGATGTTTTTTGTCTGAGGCAGCATGTTAGTGTTTTAGACAAGGTCGTGCCAGGTGATGCCCATGATCCTCCTCAGGCAGCAAACATAGAAAGAATTGAATCTGCGTTGTTGCCGTGTGTACATAGTCTGTCTCCTAGGCATGCTACACTTTTATCTTGGTGTTCATAATGAACATACTGTTGTCCACACTCTCTTAGTCAATCAAGCCATGGTGATTGATGCCTTGACAATTCTGGTGTTCAGCTCATTGTCCAGTGAGGGGTTGCTGGAGATGGTGGAACCAAGATACGTAGATAAGTCGCCAACTACCTCAAGGGTGTGATCACTGATGGAGATCCTGACATTCTTGTTGATGACATTGGTTTTTTCAGGCTGATGGCAAGCACAAACTTTTCAAAGACATGAGCAAAAATGCTTATGAGAAGATAAAATGTGAGAAGCGAGAAGATTATGTTGATCATTGATCTCTGAGATCTGAAGCCTCACTGCAAATCTTAATAGATGCGTTCAGCCAGTACTTGCAGTCTGTTCAGCACCACAGGAAAGACCTTATCCACAATGCTAAGTAGGAAGATGACAGGGTAGTTGTTACAGTTGCTGCAGTCTCCTTTGTTCATATAAAGTGTGATGACGTTAGCATCTCGCAGGCCTTGGAGAACAGTTCCCTCCTCCCAAAACTGAATTAAATGTTCAGGAGGAGGTAAAGAAGTGCACTCTTCTTTCCCACTTTGATGACCTCTGGGCAAATGCAATCACTGCCTTGCCACATGCTAGAGAGTCGATGGACTTGCTGAGTTCATCTACAGTGGGCAGAGCATCAAGTTCTTCCCTCTCAAACATAGTGATGATGCTTTGCATTACAATGTCAGTGATAATGTTCTCCCTTGAGTACAGCTTGCTCACCTTGAGATCACCTTGCTAATGAGGGATGGCCGAATGAATCAGGGTGCCAATATATGAGCAGGGACCCGAAGTGGCAGGTCCTTGGTGGAGAGCCACAACTTTGACAAACTGGGGTGCTTCTCTGTGGCGGTCAGCAGTTGTCTTTGTGCATTCCCTGGTCCACAGCAGTGCCTCCCTGGCCCTTTTCCAGGTGTGATGGCAGCGTTGAATAAATGCTTGGACTGAGGGAACAGAAGCCTCGCCCAATCTGGGTTGATAAACATGACAACACATAAAAGGGGCCAGCCCAGTTGACAATGCTGGTAAGGAATGGCTGGACAGAGCAACCTGGAGGAATGGCCCCACTGAACGACAGCTCCTCGAGCCGACACAAAATCACACAACAGACCCACTGGGCACCTCAACTTTGACTAAAGCTCGTCTGACAAGGTCCTCAACACCCCAGACAACAGCCCCCACCACATGTCCCTTGGGCAAATGGTATCAGGGTGGGGATCGCTGTCTCGGTTTACCATTCTTAAAACCAGGCCTTTAAGTAAGAACAAAATTAAAGTGCCCAAATAAAATGCCCAGCAAGCCTGTTGGGAGTTCAGCCACTTGGCTGCCTGATTATACTCCAGATTCCTGTGATCGGTCCATACCACAAAAGGTTCAGTCGCCCCCTCCATACAATGACACCACCCCCACTAAAGCCAATGGCCAATCGTCAACAGTTCCCGGTTACCAATGTCATAGTTCCAAGCTGCAGGAGACAGATGGTAAAAATAGTAAGCACAAGGGTGCAACTTATAGTCTTGAGGGCATATCTGAGAAAGAATTACTCTGACACTCACCTATGACGTATCAACCCTCACCACAAATTGCCATGCTGGATCAGATAAAGCAAGGATTGGGACAGGTGTAAATCAGTGCTTTAATTCTTCAAATGTTGCTTGAGCAGCTATAGACCAAAAACTGGGATTTGGTGGAGGTTAATGCTGTCAGAAGGGCCGCTACCTGGCTGTAGTTGCAAATCAAATGCATATAGAAATTCACAAAGCCCAAGAACTGTTGTAGAGCCTTGCATGAGCCAGGAACCGACCAGTTGGAGACAGCTCTTACCTTTTCCTGGTCCAATTCGATTCCCATCCACTGAAATGATGGAACCAAAAAATCCAACTGACTAAGCATTGAAAAGGCATTTCTCTGCTTTGACAAATAACTGAATTTCCAGCAGTCTCTGCAACACTCGTCTGACATGTTGAATGTGCATCTGCAGAGACGGAGAAAAGATGAGAAAATCATCCTGGTACACAAAAAAAAATGTTTATCATGTTTCCCAGCACATCATTTATGAGTGCCTGGAAGACAGCTGGGGCAATGCACAGCCCAAAGGAAAGAACCTGATGTTCAAAGTGCCCGTTAGGTGTGTTAAAGGCTGTCTTCCAATTATTGCCCATTGATCTGGACCAAATGGTACGCATTGCGTAGGTCCAGTTTTGTAAAAACCCTTGCTCCCTGCAGGTTCTCGAAGGCTGTTGACATCAGAGAAAGGGAGTGCCTGTTTTTAATAATTATGTCATTAAGCCCTCGATAATCAATGCGGGGACACAAGGAGCCGTCTTTTTCACAAAGAAGAACCCTGCTCCGGCCGGGGATGGGGAGGAGCGGATGATGCCGGCTGCTAGAGAATCAGATAAATACTTCTCCATGGTTGCTCGTTCTGGAGCTGAAAAAGAGAAGAGCCACCCTCAAGGAGGAGAAGTACCAGGCAGGAGGTTAATAGCACAACCATACGGCCAGTGGGGCGAAAGAGATGCAGCTCGAAACTGACTGAAAACTATTCGCAGATTGTGGTAAATCACTGGAACCCCAGAAAGATCAACATCTTCCTCCAGCAACACAGAAACAGAAGAAGGTGAATGTGCTGACACAAGACAATAAGCATGACAAGAATATTTTCTAGTTAGAATAGTGTTCTCTGCCCAGTAAATGTGTGGATTATGTAAGCATAGCCATGGATGGCCCAAAACTATGCAAGTAGCTGGTGACTCAAAAAGGTAAAATACCAGTTCCTCTTGGTTGTTGCCAGAAGTGACCAGACTCACCAGCACAGTAATCTGGGAGATGACAGCTAGGTCAAGGCCATCCAGTGCAGACAGACACAGGATCCAGTAGAGGCTGGATGGTAACCCCCTTAAGATGAGGCAATGTCATATCCATGAAGTTACCCTCAGCACCAGAGTCTATAATTACAGAGCATGAATAGAAGACATTCTTGATGGACACCATGACAGGCAGCAGTGTGCGAGAGTAGAGGGATGATAAAAGTGCTGCTTGCCATAACTCTCCTGATTACTGGTGAGCGCTGGCTTTTACTGGACACAATGAAGCAAGTTGACCCTGCCCGCCGCAGTAGAGTCACAGCCCTCCGCAGTGAGGTGAAGTTGGCCCACCTGCATGGGTTCAGGCTCAGTTGAACCAGCAGAAGGTCCATCAATAAGAACCAGTGGGGGAAAAGGGTGACATAGTGGTGTGTTCCACACATTAGCTCTAGTTAAAGGCATTGTGGGAGTTAGCCCTATTAAGCAAGATTTGACTGAATGTTCAGTTTTGTGATTAAAATCTGGGTAGCCCAACAATGCAAGCCAATAGTTGACAGTGGCAAAAAAAGGTTGGGCAGCAAAAGCTAACTCAGTGGCTTCTGGTGGTCGTGAACCCATTAAACGCGTTGTCTGAGGTCAAGACAATGATCCAGCCAAATGGCCAGGGAGACCAGTTCACCAAAAGCTATGGGGGAGCTTCATCTTTGATTATGTCTGTCAAACCATCCAAGAATTGTGCTGCAAATGCCACTTTATTCCACTCACTTTTTGCTGCAAGCTTGCAGAATTCGATGGCATAGTCTGCCACTCGTCTACCCTGTTGGAGAGCTGCCAGCAGTCGGGATGCTTCCTTTCTGAACACAGACCTATAAATTGTCTTGATCATCTACTTCTTGAAAAGATAGAAGTCAAGATAACACACATTCTCAGCCTCCCAGACTGCTGCCCTTTAGTCCCATACCCAACCAGCAAGAAGAGAAATAACAAAAGCCACTTTAGTTCTCTCTGAAGCATAGGTCTGAGGTTAAAGAGAAAAGATTACCTTACACTAAGTGAGGAAAGATCGACAGTTAGATGGCTCACCCGAGTAGACTGGGGGATTGTTAATCCTGGGCTCCAGTTGAGGAAGTTGAGTAGTTGTAGATAACTCTCACCCCTGCAGGAACTGTAGACTATGGAGCTGCTCAGAGAGCTTAGTTACTCGGGCCAAACCATCCACTGTACAACGTGCTGAAGCCAACTCCTCCTCATGGCAGCCTAGCATGGCAGCTTGAAACTTCACTGCAGACAATACAGGTGAATCCTGACCTGGGTCTACACTGGCCAGAGTGTTCTGTCATGAGTGTCTGTATAAAGAGCCCAAAAGCAGAGGAGTTCAATTCAATAAGTTTTTAATTAAATAAGCAAAAAAAAAAAAAAAAAAAGACTCAGCAACTTGCTGAGATCCAGAGCAGGTCTTGGATTTTAGAAAAAAGTCAACTGAAGAATGTACCACAAGCAACGTGTCAAAACATAGCATAAATTCTAACAAAAAGTAACAACACCTCATGAAAAAGAAAATCAGGAGTGGGCTAAGTTACAATAAAAATAAAGCAAGTCTTTGGTCAAGGCCAGGTAGTACAGGATAAGGACAACGGCAAGGCATGGGGTCGATTCTCCAGCAGGGCAGGCCAAATCCAGGATGGCTCCAGAGAACTGGATAGAGAACACAGACATAAAACAAACAACAAACCAACAAGAAAGCAGTAAGGATCCCAACACTTTGACAAGAAGAGTAGCGAAACACCCTCAAATATAGGACCAGCAATCAGCAGGAAGGAAAAGTAGGTGGCAGTAAATGAGTGAGACTACTGATTGGCAAAGACAATCTGCTGAGTGAAGCTACACAACAATTTGGAGATAATAGATTGGAAAACTGTCAGAAAGATGATAGAATGATGAAGAATGATAGAAGAATGATAGAAATGCTGTCAGAAAAGGGAGACATAAAGCAAACTTCAAACCTGGGTTCTGACACTTTCACTTAGATAACTGACAAAATACCTGATTCACTAAGATAACTAAATGCTGAGATCGCTTTAACCAACACAATCTTGTAACAATTGATATATTTTTCTTCTTGTGTCAACCCACATTTTGTTCCTGAATTCACGGAAAACATGCACATGATGGTGGTATGCTTGTTTCCCATGCCAGCAAAACGGTTTCACATTTTGCATGGGGTGGGGCAATAAGAATCAGAGAGGCAAAAGGGTGACATAGTGGTGTGTTCCACACATTAGCTTTAGTTAAAGGCATTGTGGGATTTAGCCCTATTAAGCAGGATTTGACTGCTGTTCAGTTTTGTGATTAAAATTTGGGTAGCCCTACTAACCCCAACAATACAAACCATAGATGACAGTGGCAAGGAATTCTAACTCCACCAGGTCACAAAAAAGTTGGATAAAAACAGAAGAAAAAATAATGTTTAGAGAAATTAGTCTCTTATGGGGGAACCAGTTTTCATCTGGACACACGAATGAAGAATGTTTATACTCTTAAATATTTTCAGGCCAACAGTCAACAGAAACGAAAACAAGTGCTCAGTACAGTATGATTGATATTCTAAATGGTAAGCAAACACTGCCTTGTATACTTTCTGATACAGACAATTGATTCCCCACACAAAAGTAATAAGCACACACTCAGTTTATGATGTGTTCAAGAATAGCTTTTTGCACAGAACTGAAAATGCAATTTAACTACAATTGTCTTTCATCAGTACTTCGACATCACCTTTGTGTATCTTACTCTTTTTTCTTCTACATGGTTAATTTTTCCTTTTCATTTTCAGCGTAGCTCAACAAGACCAAAGTGTGAGGGGACATCAAGATATTACCGTCAGTCCAATACACAAGTTTCTTAGGTGACTTCTTAGGTGGTCACACTGTCAACGCATCTTACAGCAGTCTTAATGGCTTCCTGACAGCCCATGTACGGGTGTGTTTAATTTCAACTTCAAAGATCTCATAGAGAGCAAGCAGTTGCTATCTTGTCACTCTTCGTCCTATCACAGAAGCGACTGATTTAGCAGAGCGAAGCAAATGCAATCCATATTCACAGTCTTTATATTTACATTGTTCAACATCTGGAACAACTCTCACTCTTTTAGGCAAATCAGTTCCACTCTCCTCAGAGAATGACATGCATGTACTGTAAACAGGCGAAAATCCTTCTTTTGGTTAAATGACTGCTGTGGTCAAAAAGAAACAGGGCGTATCTACAATGAGGCATCTGAAAAAAAAAACAGGCAATTGCACTTCCTTACTTATGATTTTCTTGAAAGAATGTCTGTTGTATGCCGTCACATAACTTTTATGATATTCCAAATCTGTATTTTCATATATTCCCATACAGAAACAATTTAGCAACCTCATTTTCGTAACATGTCTCCGCATACCTCTTCAAAGTAACATTACCAGTCAGTGGTGTTTCTCAGCTGCTAATCTTCATTTGGTGTTTGTCTCTAGAAGCTCCTCAACTTTTCCCGAACATGGTCAGTAGCGATCCGCCCAGCTCTTTGCCACTGGGTACGGCATGTCAGCCTTTCTTTCCATCAACACCAGGAGCCTTTGGGTACGTGCTGCGTCATCGTCAGATCCACCACTCATCCTCACTTATTAAAATCTTTCATAACTTCAGCCAGGTTTTTATAAAGTTGTGGGTCAGTCTCCCAGTGTATTCGCATATTGGCTAAGTAGGGTGTCTGAAATTGGATTTTGTTCTCCTAGTCCGTGAATCAGTTGGTACCGGGCCGCACAAGAAATCATGAATTATTTCCATTTTATTTATTATCTGAGTCTGAACGATCTTTAACTTAGAAAAATCTTTAAAAAATTATCGTATTCTCTCGGTTACGTCTCGGTCACTTGAGCGCACAAATTGAATCCACAAGCAGCAAAATGAGTAAGAAAGTTTTTTTTTGCTAAGGAGAAAGGCCCAGTGAAGGACCCACGAACTGCTAAGGAATGGATCTGTAACCCATTTGTCAACAAATCCACCATGGCTGTGCAAGAAGATTGACTGCTGGAGATCCCAAATGATGGCGGCCTTTTAGGGCATCATTTCTAGAGTTCGCACAAGTTTGTTGTTTCCAATGGTGAGCAGCTTGCGTGCACAAATGGTGTTACGCGCTCACGCCTTCCAGACCAGACACACTCAGTTAAAACAATCCCGCGAGTGCACCATGAGTCACGTGACAAGAATTGACAGATCAGCTTAGGCTTTTATATACTCATTTCGGTAGGACTAATTATCTCAGACAAATACAGAACACCCAAACATTGCAGTGCTTTCAAATTTTTTCCATAAATAAAACCTGTATCAGAGTGACAGCACTTTCTTCTCAACCAGAAAATGGTTGATGATCACCTAGCAACGCCCCACAATCTTTAGTTCTGTACTGCAGGAAATTGACGATAATCAATTTCAAAGTGTTATTATTTTGAGGTCTAGGACAGAGAGATCTGTGTGCTCTTTGTATCTGCAGGTCTAAATCAGAGTCCAATGAAAACTCCGTTTTCAGCAGAAAGGTGATGAACTTAATCATGGATGCCCTTTCCGCTTCTTATTTAATATAGTATATTCAAATATTATTGCTGTGATTGGCCCTCGAGATCCATGACCTTATTCTGCTCTTTCAAGTTATCTAGTAAGGAGTCCTTTAGTTCAAGGTTTGCCAACTGGAGTTCAGCTATTCGCTCCTCCGCTTCATTCAGTCTTGTGCCATGTGACTGATTATCCTCGGAAATGCCTTCTAACTTCTGGTTTATGTCGATTTTCAGCTTGTCTACTTCTGTTTTCATATAATTTCTAAACTTTTCTTTGAATTGGCTGAATTTGTTTTTTTTTTTATTCGTCTTCAGTTCGGAGATGTCTCTACTGAGTGCTCTCAGTGCTCGCAAAGTTTGGTTTGTTGTTGTCATCCGTCGTCTCGTTCTCGCTTATTTCTCATTTTACAAATACCTTTTTAGGTTTCGCCCTACTCATTTTAAAATCATATGCTGCAAAACTCACTTGAATTGGTAAAAGTATAAGGGCTTTTTAAACGTATCGACCAGGAGAGTACTCTCTATGCCTATGGCTCACCTAACCGGAAGTACCAGCAACCTCATTTTCAAGATGTAATAAAGGACAAAACACTTTAAAGGCCTGTTCACAAAAACAAACAAAAAAGAGTGTGTAAGTGTGTAATGTTATCTTTTTAATAAGAATTTTTCCAATGAAAGAGTTTCTAATACCTGTTCAATAGCCCTGCAAAGAGAATTCACCAATCAATAAGATTTGTGCTTTTAGTCACAACCCTAGAGCATTGATTAAAGTTTGTTCTTACAAACCTGTATGTTAAACAATGGTAACAGCAAATATTTCAGAAGTGATACTTAGTAGAGTATGAATGGCATTTTTGGAAGAACCATTCATTGTTTGAGATTGAGCTTAATTTAACCTTTTTTTCTCATTGTTGTAAGCAAATGAATTGAAATCAAAAGTCTGACAAATTGCATGTGAAAACTGAATTTTCCTGCCAAACATTTGTGTTGCTAACAGACTTTAAAGCACCAATAAAGCAGTTTGTTGGGACTTTTACAATTATTGGCAGAACTACTCTCTTTCTGTTGTGTTTGCATTTTAGTAAAAGTACTAAATACCTCCTACTTCAGAGTAGAATTTAACCAAGCACAATATGAAGTGGAATTGGCAGGAATATGCAGTTTTTGGAATGAGTGAAATGAGTGTAAATACACATATTACATACACGTACTCCATGAACATAGAAAACAGCAATAGAGGGGCGGATCCCAAAGTCCAGATACTTCTCTATCACTTGTTGATGTTGTTGAATGCCATGCTAAAAACTTGTGAATATCAGTTGGTTTACATGACTGGCCTACATCACAAAATGTTTTGTTTAGTTTAGTTTTTTTTTTTTTTTTTGTATTTACTGCACTTTGCACAAGTCAGAACCATTGCTTTTTATGGAGGATGAGGAAGCACTCCGATTTCATCCAAAATACCAAAGTTTGTGTTCAAAAGATGAATGAAGGTCTTGGGGGTTTGGAATGACTTTAGGGTGAGTAATTAATAACTGAATTTTCATTTAGGGGTGAACTAACCCTTGTAAAACTTTCTTATCTCAGACAATCCATCACCTTGGAATTATAAGGTTCTATCTACACTCTGAATGATTTTGGGTTATTAAGCATCAAAGTTTTTGCATTCCATACAGCAAACAGTATGTGTGTGACATTTGTTTTTTAAGTAAAAAGTCTTAAAATGTAAACAACTTGTCAATGTAAAAAACATCCCATAATGTAAGTAAGTTGTCATTTAATAAGGATATGTCACTAACTCAATTTTGACCAAAATGTCGGATAGAACCTTATAATTCTAAGGTGACATATCTTCTATTGTGTTACATAAATTAAAAATATATGGGTATAGCATGAGGCTAAGTAAATAATGGGAGAGTTTAGTTTCTGATCAACAAATTTCTCAATTGACAATACAGTATGTATGGAGAAAAATATGCGTGGGAGAAATGCACAAAAGAAAAAAAAGAGAAAGGGCTATAAACAAAGAAGCAGAACCAGTCAGAGAGGGTTGGGTTAATGAGACCGGCAGTGCAGACTGGCTCTGAGTCAAAAAGAAAGGTCAGGACTGCCAGCAAATGTAAGCTCATATATGAGCAAAGGACCACGGCAGGAGGACACAGAAATCTGCGGTCAATGCTGGACTGCTTCTAACATGCTAACTGAAAACTTAATTTATTCATACATTTTCTTTTCGGCTTAGTCCCTTTATTAATTTATAGTCACCACAGCAGAATGAACCGCCAACTTATCCAGCATATGTTTTACGCAGCGGATGCCCTTCCAGCTGCAACCCATCACTGGGAAACATCCATACACACTCATTCACTACAGACAATTTAGCTTACCCAATTCACCTATAGCTCATGTCTTTGGACTGTGGGGGAAACTAGAGCACCCGGAAGAAACCCACACAAACTCGGGATGAACATGCAAACTCCACACAGAAGAGCCAACTGACCCAGCCGAGGCTCGAACCAGCAACCTTCTTGCTGTGACGCGATCGTGCTATCCACTGCACCACTGTGCAGCCAGATTGAAAACTTTCTTGCTTTAATAATGTTTTTATTGTATTTTATTGTATTGTAATAATGTTTTTATTTTATTGTAAAAGAACAAAATGTAATTTTGCTCAATTTCTCAGAAGTTTCTGGGAAAATAATGTCTGAAATGACTAGACTAGAGGATTAATTGTGACAACATTTTTATTTCTGACAAAAATAATTGCTAAAACAATTTGCTGGCCCTTTAAAAAGTATTGGCTGTTCATGTACAGTACATGACAACTGCATTTGAGTTTAAAAAACGTTTTTACGATGAAAACACAATACTACTTTCTTCTCTGACAAAAAACAGTAGCATAATTTACATGCATATTCAGTCTAAATACGCATACATGAGTGCTTGACAACCAAAAGCAACATGTATTTTTACAATGTGACATAATCTACTGCCCTGGAATAAATTGTACAGCATTTTTAGCAATTTTTGTGGATCGTTTTGACACATGAAAAAAAATTAGTATAGTATATAATGGTAAATTAGTATAGGATATAATAGTAAATTTTAAAAACTATGGTGTTTTTGAAGAAAATATCTTGCATTAATCTTCTGTGGTGATTATGGTAACACAACTGTAGTAATATAAACAACTGACCCAATACCGTAGATTTCTACAACTTTAGGGTAAATTGTTTAACAATACACCAGAGTTTACTGTAGTAAATACAAAAGCATACTACATTATTTATACTGTTTATCAGTTCAGAATAGTTAATACTACACTTTGCTGCAGCATTTATTAACAAAGAGAGTTGTAAATACTGCCTTACATACAGTATAATACTATAATATATATATATATATATATATATATATATATATAGGCGATGTGGTGGCACAGTGGGTAGTGCTGTCACTTCACAGCAAGAAGGTTGCTGGTTTCAGCCACGGCAGGGTCAGTTGGCATTTCTGTGTGGAGATTGCATGTTCTCCCCATATTCGTGTGTGTTTTCTTCGGATGCTTTCTCCGGGACATATGCTGGATAAGTTTGTGGTTCTTTCTGCTGTGGTGACCTTTGAATAATAAAGGGAGTAAGCCAAAAATTATGAACAATGCTAGGAAAATTAACGAATGAATACTTGATTTACCATAGTATAAGTCAAAAACCCTACAGTATTTACTGTGCTGTACAAGCAAATGATTTTTTTTATATTTTGCTGTCAAATAAACATACTGTACACTTATTAGTAATGCAGCAAGTATTTTTTGTTTTTAAAAGATGTCTAATAGACGTCTAAACATAGTCGTCTTGGCTAAAACAAGGTTAAATTTGGGCTGTCAGTGAAAATCTAATAGACGTCTAAGAATAGGCCAAAACTAGACTAGTTATCAAATAAACAGAAATGAATGACTACACATATAAAGTCTTAATAATCTGTCTATTTGACAGCTAGTCTAGGTTTTGGCTATTTTTATGTCTATTAGATTTTCACTGACAGCCCAGGTTTTGCCTTGTTTTAGCTAAGCTGTCTACTTTTAGATGTCTATTAGACGTCTATTAAACTCAAAACTGTTTGCTGGGAATGAGCTTCCTGCTTGAGGAATTTTGTTTTGATGGACCCCAAAAAGATAAAGTATAATAAATAAAGTATAACCAACTAATCAATTTACTCTTTAAACAGTACTTTATACAGTCACTGGAACTGATCTCTTTATGATATTTTCTAAAAAAAAAAAAAAAAAAAGGTTCTCAATGAAAATCCTCTTGTGGTTCTGTTCATGGTTTGGTAAAACTATCAACATCCTGTTTTGTGCACATGGGAGGACTCACCAGATTTTGGTGCATTCCATGAGACCCAATCTTTCCCAAAAAGCCACCCATCTGTGGAGCAGCATGAAATGGCCATTGTAAACACATCTGTCTTGCCACTCAATGTTCACCCCAGTGACTTGAAATTAGCAAAGAGTTTGAAGGATCGGAGCCACAGAAAGAGCGCAACGCCTGAGAAAATCAGCTGGGTTGGAGCCGTCTGCTGGTCCAGGTGGTAAAAGTGTGTCTGAGCAAGTATTATAATCACATGGTCTTGTCATCTGTCAGTATTGAAATTCTAATTATGTTTAAACATAGCTTGTATGATTTCATTGTGTTGTTTGATTTACGAAAACATCAGAAAATTGCACAACCTCCAATAAATTATGGTTATATTTTGTGTTATGACTAAATGTGCTTTCAACAAATTAAGGCATTAATCATAATGTGTATACTGTACTAGAGAGCACAGCATACTCAATAGCTGCACATGTTCATTGTTTGTCTCTATTACAGTCAAAGGGACAGTGCAAATTCCATAAAGAAATAACAATAGGAATCAGAATGAGAGGGCAGCCACATGTCCAGTCAAACAAAATGTTTTTGTGTGTTTTATTTTGTATGTATTTAGTTTTGACTCAACGTTTAATTATTTTATTTAGTTGAATATTATTTTTATTTGTTAATGATTTACTTTATCATGTTTATAATTTTATTTTTAATTATTTTATAATTATTTAAATAGTTTTTTTAAATATTTTTTATTATATCTATGCAAAAAAAATGCGTCACAGATTTGTACTCTATTTTTATTTTTGTTAATATTTTTAAGTTTCTATTTTATATTTTTACTAATTTATATACTGTATACTGCTCAAAAAATAAAAGGGATCCAGCTAAAACCAACTTGACCAGCCTGGTTTAAGCTGGACATAGCTGGTTTTGGCTGGGCTCCCAGCCTGGCTAGGCTGGTCAAGCTGGTTTTAGCTGTTCATTTTACAGTCTGACCACCTAAGACCAGGCTGGAAATGGCCAAAACCCCTCTAAAACCAGGCTGGTTAAGCTGTTTTTTTTTCAGTAGGGATGGCATGGATTTTAAGAAATTAGTCATACAGTACAGAAATTAGGCATACAGTTAAAAAATTTTTACAGTTAAAAAAAATGGACTGCTATTTAACACCAGACTTTTACTCTGGAACTGTGACATACTACAATATCTGTTTTCAGCCATTTTGTATTCACAGTCAGTTTTATGAGAGAAAAAAAGCATCATGAAATTATGTTGTTTGCTAAGCCCAAATTTTAAAGTAACACAGTTAATAACACTTTTTTTAATCATGCCACCTATAAAATGTGTTAAAATGTACATCAAGTTTCAGGTTTTGAATGAAATGGTCCATATATTTCCTAGTGATGGGTTGCAGCTGAAAGGGCATCCACTGCGTAAAACATATGCTGGACAAGTTGGCAGTTCATTTTGCTGTGGTGACCACAGATAAATAATGGGACTAAGCCGAGAATGAAATAATAAATGGTACATACATTTTATATTAGCTTGTGTTGCAGTATAAAATCATCATGACATTCTTATAGTAACCCAATACTGTACCATCATCCAGCCATTACTATAAAGTTTCTAGCAGCAACTCTGATGTTGCAACTTATAATGACAATGAAACACAGACTCCTCCATTGTCAGTGTGGGCTGTGTGCAAAGCTCCAATTTATACAGTGAATCCCCAGTTGTTGTTTTGGCCACACAGAATAACTGTGCATGTAATTACAAGGTTTAAGGTTACAGGACAATTACTTTACAACATCGAACTCTTAAATAACCATAATTTCCTCTGTGATCCAGCCCCGGCTTTTAAACCTTAATATTGATGCACTATATTTGTGCAACGAGGATCTCTCATTCTTACAGAAACCCCTCAGGGTCTGGATTGGACCCAACTCGCATTAAATGCCAGTAAACCCTGCTTTGACACAGTGTATGTTTACAGTACGTGGTTACTCCTTAGTGGGTGATTGTGCACGTTATTACATGCATAGATCATCACATTTAGCAATAGTAAAACAGGCCTATGGTGTTCTGGAGAGCGCTTGAAACACTTTCCTCATTCTCTGAGTGATTCTAGGGGGGTTGTATTATTAGATCAACACTATGGCCCACTGATGCAGAGCCTAAAATGATGATTGATGCTCTTCATGTTGTGTGATGACAGCCCAAATAGGAAAACAAAAGATTACAACATGCAATGTGTAACAAGATCTGTTTTCTATTATTTATGCTTCTCCTTTTAGACTGTATTTAAAAGGGGTTAACATATCATTAAGAAATCCTTTAAATTAGCAAAAGCAACAACAAAATAATAATGATAACAAGTAATATGTAAACATGCTGACATGTAGCCCCTTTTAAATTAAAAATAACATGTTATTAAATCAACTTAAATTGTTAATTTTAATAACCATCATCATCATCATTATTTATTATTATTATTATTATTATTATTGTTGTATATTATTATTATATTTAAAATACATTTACACTTACATTACAGTTGATTACAATTCAATAAAAATTGTTAGTGTATATATATATATATATATATATATATATATATATATATATATATATATATATATATATATATATTTACAGTTAAAGTCAGAATTATTAGCCCCTCTGAATTATTAGCCCCCCTGTTTATTTTTTTCTCCAATTTATGTTTAATGGCAAGAAGATTTATTCAACACATTTCTAAACATAATAGTTTTAATAACTCATTTCTAATAACTGATTTATTTTATCTTTGCCATGATGACAGTAAATAATATTTTACTAGATATTGTTCTAGACACTTCTATACAGCTTAAAGTGACATTTAAAGGCTTAACTAGGTTAATGTCACGGATTGGCCAGGCTCTTCCACCAGTATCACGCAACGAGCATCTTTACCTGAGTATAAACCACGCACAGCTGCACCCAATCACTCAGACTCACTATATAAGCACACAGCTCACTTCACTCATTGTCCGGTCTCGTTCCTACGAAGCAGACTCTTAGTGAACACCTCCTGGTAATCACTAGCCTTCGATCTCAGCAAATTGTACTTCCCTAATCTCTGTTTCTTCCAGTCTGTCCAGTGTTCCCGGTGTCCTGTCAGCTTTGTGTATATCGTCAGTCTGTCTTCCCCGCAAGCCCTCTGGTGTGTGCATTCGGTCTTCCTCAGTGTCTGTCGTCCAACCTGCCACAAAGGATCATCAGATCAACCAAACTCCTTTCACTTCTCCTCAGTTCTCCTTGTGTGCTCCTCTGTTGGAAATAAACATTGTTAATAGCTTACTCACCTTGTTTGTCCGTCTGCTTCCCTAACAGTTAACTAGGCAAGTTAGGGTAATTAGGCACGTAATTGTATAATGATGGTTTGTTCTGTAGACTATCGAAAAAAAAAAATAGCTTAATAATAAAAATAGCTAATAGCTAATAATTTAAAACAAATAAGACTTTCCCCAGAAGAAAAAAATATTATCAGACATACTGTGAAAATATCCTTGCTCTTTATTGCCTATACGCCTACACTGTTTGCAATGTTTACATTGTTCTACTTACATTAAATCTAAATCCCAAATATCAGAAATGACAACAGATTGTTAAGATTTAATTAATATCAGTTTAATTGTCATTGATTAATGCACTTGGCAGATTTCATTCATTCATTTTCCTTCTGTTCTTTCCCTGGTTTATATCATTGGAATGAACCGCCACTTGACAGATTTATATATTTTAGATTTCAGGTGGTTTGTGTAATGTGTTTTATGTTTGGTAAAATTATTTCTTAATGCATATTTAATGATTTTCAATTAAATACACTGTCTTGTCCCAATAGGTGGATTTAGAGGGTTTTGCATAATAAGCAGAAGTGGATTTAACTGGTTTTGACGCAAAAGAAAATCTACCTTGTTAAAAAACAAAGAGTTGTGTAAAGTGACATTTAAAAAAAGGCATTTTATTTACTAGCTAATAAGCTTATCATTACATATAAAATGAATGTTCTGAACCTAATTATAGGAGCCTGATAGAAAATGCTCATTTACAAGAAAAGAGGTCTGATGGATTTAGAGGGTTTTGCATCTGAACTCTTCATATGTAGTCCATAAATGGCAGATTTGTAGTCTGTTAGCGATCTGCAGCCACTAGATCGCTGATAACCAAAACAGATGTACATAAGTATTCACAGCCTTTGCTCAATACTTTGTTGATGCACCTTTGGCAGCAATTACAGCCTCAAGTCTTGATGCCACAAGCTTGGCACACCTCTCAAGCTCTATCGGGTGGATGGGAAGCGATGATGTACAGCTATTTTCAGATCTCTCCAGAGATGTCCAATAGGATTTAGGTCTGTGCTCTAGCTGGGCCACTCAAGGACATTCACGGAGTTGTTGTAAAGCCACTCCATTTATAATTTGGTGGTGTGTTTGGGTCATTGTCCTGCTGGAAGATGAACCATCACCCCAGTGAAGGTCGAGGTCAAGAGCACTCTGAAGCAGGTTTTCTTTCAGGATGTCTCCGTACATTGCTGCATTCATCTTTCCCTTTATCCTGACTACTCTTCCTGCTGATGAAAATCATCCCCACATTATGATGCTGCCACCACCATGCTTCACTGTAGGGTTGGTATTAGGGATGGTTCCAAAGAGTTCAATTTTAGTCTCATCAGACCAGAGATTTAGTTTCTTATTGTCTGAGAGTCCTTCAGATGCCTTTTGGCAAATTTCAGGTGGGGAGTGGCTTCCGTCTGGCCACTCTACCATACAGACCTGATTGGTGGATTGCTTGCACAGATGGTTGTCCTTCTGTAAGGTTTTCCTCTCTCCACAGAAGAACGCTGGAGCTCAGACAGAGTGACCATTAGGTTATTGATCACCTCCCTGACTAAGGCACTTCACCCCCGATCACTCAGCTTAGACGGCCGACCAGCTCTAGGAAGAGTCCTGGTGGTTCCAAACATCTTCCACTTACGGATGATGGAGGCCACTGTGCTCATTGGAACTTTCAAAGCAGCAGAAATTTTGCTGTAACTTTCCCCAGCCTTGAGCCTCGAGACAATCCTGTCTCGGATGTCTTCAGACAATTCCTTTGTCTTCATGCTTGGTTTGTGCTATCACATGCACTGTCAACCCTGGGACTTTATATGCCTTTT
Source organism: Danio aesculapii (assembly GCF_903798145.1). Taxonomy (NCBI): domain Eukaryota; kingdom Metazoa; phylum Chordata; class Actinopteri; order Cypriniformes; family Danionidae; genus Danio; species Danio aesculapii. Next base: position 36,758,967 of record NC_079450.1, on the reverse strand, counting down.
CAAATCATGTCCAATCAACTGAATTTACCACATGTGAACTTCAATTAAGCTACTGAAACATCTCAGGAATGATCAGTGGAAACAGAATGTACCTAAGCTCAATTTACAGCTTCATTGTAAAGGCTGTGAATACTTATGTACATGTGATTTTTCAGGTTTTTTATTTTTAATAAATTTGCTACAATTGAAAAAAAAATACTCTCACTGGCCACTTTACATCTTACTATTACCAGGATGGGTCCCCTTTTACCATCAGAACTGTCTTAATCCTTTGTGGAATAGATTCAACAAGGTACTGGAAATATTCCACAGGTATTTTGGTCCATATTGACATGATAGCATCACACAGTTGCTGCAGATTTGTCGGCTGCACTTCCATGATGCGAATCTCCTGTTCCACCACATCCCAAAGGTGCTCTATTGGATTGAGATCTGGTGACTGTGGAGGCCATTTGAGTACAGTGAACTTATTGTCATGTTCAAGAAACCAGTCTGAGATGATTTGCGCTTTATGACATGGTGTATTATTCTGCTGGAAGTGGCCATCAGAAGATGGGTGCACTGTGGTCATGAAGAGATGGACATTGTCAGCTACTCAGGTAGGCTGTGGCATTGACACAATGCTTAATTGGTACTAATGGGCCCAAAGTGTGGCAAGAAAATATCAGCCTGAACTGTTGATACAAGGCAGGATGGATCCATGCTTTCATGTTGATGATTCAAAATTCTGACCCTACCATCCAAATGTCGCAGTAGAAATTGAGACTCATCAGACCAGGCAACGCTTTTCCAATCTTCTATTGTCCAATGTTGGTGAGCTTGTGTGAATTGTAGCATCATTTTCCTGTTCTTAGCTGACAAGAGTGGCACTTAGTGTGGTCTTCTGCTGCTGTAGCCTCTTCCGCCTCAAGGTTCAACGTGTTGTACATACAGAGATGCTCTTCTGCATACCTCGGTTGTAACGAGTGGTTATTTGAGTTACTGTTGCCTTTTTATCAACTCAAACCAGTCTGGCCATTCTCCTCTGACCTCCGGCATCAACAAGGCATCTGCGCCTACATTGAGTTGCTGCTCATTATATAGTATATATCACATCACATAATATATATCACAGTCATAACAAAAAACTGGACATTTTTTCACAGTAACACTACATTTTTCTTCTGGAGAAAGTCTTATTATAGTCAAAATCTAATATATATATATATATATATATATATATATATATATATATTTAAAATACAACATTATTAGCCTGTTTGTTTTTTTTTTTTTCAATTGTCTACAAAACAAACCACTGTTGTCCAATGACTTGCCAAATTAGCTTGATTTGGATAATCTAATTGATCTCAAGTTAAGCCTTTAAATAGCACAATCTCTAAAATTGTATGTACTGCCATTATGGCAAAGACAAAATAATTTAGTTATCAGAAATCAGTTATTAAAATCATTATATTTAAAAACTTGTTGAAAAAACATCTCTCTGTTAAAAAGCCTTTGGGAAATATTTGATAAAGTATTTAAATTTCACACAAGGCTAATATTTTTTTCTTCAACTGTATATCCAATGTCTCATTTATAGGCGTTACAGCCAAATTATTAATTGTCATCTGTCATTCTTTCATTTTGTATAAATTATATTTGTCTGTGAGTTGCATCTATGTGGTTTTGAAGCTTTAAGGTTGAATGGGCTGCAGTCCAAGTCTATGAGCCAAATCCCAGTCCAGGATTAACTTTTTAACACATGTTTCAAATGAAAAAGGTTGTGATGTTCAAGCCTCTTGGGCAGTAGTGGCTTGTCTTCTTAAACCATTACAAAAACCTATTGAAATTCAACTCTTGTATATACATAAACTGAATCTGGTTTTGATTCATTCTTTAGACCAGATTTGACACAATCATACATTATGCATAAAAGCAATGATTTGTCAGTGTGTTTTACTGTGGTAACAATGTTTCACAAGGGTCTGGTGTCTGCATTAACTCTAATGCAATCAAGTAAAATCAGTAAGTTAATCATTATGATCCATTAATCTGAATCTAGGAATAAAGGTGCGAGCTTTGAGGAATCTAAAACAGTGGTTCTTAATCAGAGGATGTTGTAGTTGTTATTATTAATTGCTTGCTTATTGTTATTAACATAATGGCTGTTTAATATTCATTCAATCATTTTCCATCAGCTTAGTCCCTTATTTATCAGGGGTCGCCACAGCAGAATGAACCCCCAACTATTCTAGCTATTCTATTCTGTATGTTTTACACAGCAGATGCTCTTCCAGCCACAACCCAGTACTGGAAGACACCCATACACTCTCACATTCCCACACACACACTACGGCCAATATTGTTTTACCCAATTCACCTATAGCACATGTCTTTTGACTGTGGGGGGAAACCGGAGCACCCAGAGGAAACTCTCACAAACACAGGGACAACATGCAAACTCCACACAGAAATGCCAACTGGCCCATTCAGTTTTAACCACTCAGCCACCGGGCCACCCTGTTTGTAAGTACTTGTAAAATACATATTGTCATTCCTAATCTTACCCAATAGCTACATAACTACCTAAAAAACTATTTATAAGCAGCAAATTATGAGTTTATTGAAGCAAAAGTCATAGTTAATGGTTTGTTAATTGCAAGAATTGCACTTTAAAATAAAGTGTATGTCACAATCACCAGCAATCGCTAGTAAACACACAGATCACATAGGACTACAAATCTGCTGGTATATGGACTACATGGATCCAGCAGGAAGTCTCGTCAGGCTACAGTAAGGTTGCAATTCCCTTTAGGACCATATCAGTAAGTTTCTGGTTATTGCTAACATTGCTATCTTTCCCGTAGGTGAATTAATAAGTAAACAGTTCAGGAGAGTAGAATTGTTAGCTATTACCAGAAACTTACTGATGTGGTCCTCAAGGGAATTGCGACCTTACTGTAGCCTGACGAGACTTCCTGCTGGATCCATGTTGTCCATTTACTAGCAGATTTGTAGTCCTATGTAATCTATGTATTTACCGGCGATTTGTGAGGATTGGATCACTGGTGATTGTGAGAGAGTGACCTTATTATTGTAAATTCTAAAAGAAAGAAAGCTTACTTTCAAAAGTTCCAACTTTACTATAAGGTTTAATTAAGTAATTGATTAAATCATATTTTTGCCGCAATATTTTTTTTCTGTCTTTGGTTAAAAAAAAAAAAAAAAAAACTAGATTCTAAAACAGTGGTTTTAACAGTTTTTGGCTAAAATGTGTTCTAAAATTTATTCTTACATGTTCTAAAACCATGTGGAAAATCATTACTAACCAATCCACACAAACCAGACACAGACCATCTGTCAAAGAGAAAAAAAAAACTGTTGTTTGCCATATTCACCATGTCATATGGACTAGCTGGACTGACTGGAAATGAACTCAAACACCCAAATTATCACAGCAACTCTGCCTTGAAGAGAAAAAAAGAAAATCATGTGTGACTCTTTATTACAGTTTCTTTACACTTGGCTGAGTTTGACAGGCTCGGAGGCAACAGTCAGAGGACTAAAGATGAATCAGTCTGGTCTGACAAATCTCACCGCCCTGTTGCCCACCTTAAAGCCAATTAAACCCTAGATGATGTTTATACCACTTTGACTGTTTACTGGAAGGAACACCCCCTGCTGCCACTCCCTTTCACACAGAGCTGGGCTTGATTTTGGGTCATGTTATCCTATTAACATCCCGATCCCTGAACAGCAGTCACACTGCCTGCACTGGGGGAGATGAAGATCTTTGGCCCTGTTTACATCTGGTATTAAAATGTGTTTTTGTCCATCTGATCACAAGCCGTGTTGCCAACTCTTGCCAAAGAGAAGTCTTTTTTACAAAAATACAAAGAAATCAAATTATGACAAAGCATGAGACGCTGTATTTACAAATCTTCAATAACTTCAGCAAAGTACTGAAGGATGTCATCCCTTTCATATGTATATATTTATATATTTCTTATCTTCACTTGGATCACATCACGTGATATTTCTCCAATGAAAAATAACACAAATATGCAAAGAAACAAAGTTGCATGTCATATTTTCCAAAACAAGCTATAAAACCACTGAATACCCAAAACACTCATTTTGTTTGTTGTAAGTTTGAATGTTATAAAACCATAAAATTATAAAATTCAGAGAGGTCAAAGGCAGCATTAAAATATGAAAGTTACATGAATTCAGTCACTTCGGTTTGCTTTGGAATAAATAACAGATTAACAAAACTGAAGATTGGTCCTTAAATACTTAAAGAACTATAGAGACATGCCTCATAGCCAGCGATAGATTCCAGCAGGTGTCCATGTTATAGCTGCTTTCAGGGTTTTTTTTGTGCGTCTCTGAAATCTTTAAAATAAGTAGATGTTGTCTATAAATAACTGCATATTTGATTTTTCAAAAGCCCAAAAACTCTTTTAATTTAATCCTCAATTAATGACAGAATTGCAATAATACTGTTGTGTTTTGAGTTTGGTTCTCAGCAATGACAATCACTGTGACTGTCTGGTAAACTTCAAATGCGGTCCTTTTTGTACTTTGTTGGAGGACAAAAAAGTTTAAAGAGAATTTAACAAGCTCAACAATTTTAACATTTTAACAAGCTCAAGACATTTTTGAGAAGGTAACCAGCTGCTGATATGAGTACTGTATTCAATTGTGGGAAATGACAATATTATATGAAGAGTTCAGATGTAAAAACCTCTGACTGCCATCTGATTTTTTTCTCCTTAAGTTAGTATTTTTCTCAGGCTAGTATGTATAAGTTAAGTAATTTCCCTTTTATGTCAATTAATATGTTATTTTCATTGCCTTCAATGTGAAATTCAAGAGTTCACACTTAGCTGATAATTGATAATAAAGCCTGTTTGGCATGCTGTCCTGGGAGAGAGGAGAGGGGGAGTTTGAGCTCAGGTAGGTCTTGAGAACTACCCTGCATGTGAATGTGTTAAGGCTGATTTATACTTTTGCCTGGACCTCCGCTGACTGCGCACCTTGTGAAACAGACAAGGCTTTTTTTTTCAAAAGGAACTGACTGTAAAGCCAGACAGATAAACAGAGAAGTAGAAAGTTTCCGGAACTACAGTACGTCATATCATTGATATCGTTAAAGATTTTTAAACGAATTATTTTTAATATTTTAGAAATTCTTTTAATGATTATAAAGATTTTTAAAACCATTCAAGACTTTTTTTAATCAAACTTTGATGCTTCACTTGCTTTTGTTCCAACTTTTAAAGTTTATTAAAATGTTAATGATAACAGAGCATGGGTTACTCTACACTCTCTGAAATAAAGGTACACGAGTTGTCACTGGGGTGGTACCTTTTCAAAAGGCACACATTTGTACTTAAAGGGTCCATATTGGTACCTCAAAAGTATATATTAGTACCTAAAAAAAATTAAGAGGAACACTTTTGTACGTTTTAGGTACTAATATGTACCCTTGAGTATTATTTATGGACCTTTTAGGTACAAATTTGTACCTTTTGAAAAGGTACCACCCCAGTGACAGCTCGTGTACCTTTATTTCTGAAAGTGTACAAGAGTATTTTTTCATCATGGCAAGAATAATAGCGAAAAGGTACACAATAAAAAATACTGATGTTTTTTATTTAACCCACTCAACAATGCACACATTACTGTCTGGGTAGTTTGTCCTCTACTGATATGCTAAAAAGGTAATAACGGTTCAAAATTCGTGACCATTATCACCAATAAAGCCTAGAAAAACAGGGCATCAGTATCCTGTAAACCGATAGTAAAACTCAAATATTCTTTTCCATTTATCAAAGAAAAAGAAGTTTGTATCTTCATTTTAGTTTTGTAATTAATAAATTGTTTTAAATTCAAAATTGTAATATATACATCAGTGTAAACCTATGAATGAAAAACATATCCTGTAATTGTGTATTAAAACCACCTGGGTCTCCACTTTTGCCAAGGCCTCTTTTTTTGGTTTTAACAAACTTATCCCTCAGGTTTTTCCAAACTTTTACAAAAACTTTCCTCCTTTCCCACGGCCTGAAACTGATCTCTGAATATTTTTTGCTTTTTTTTTCGCATTTAAAGTGTCATAGAACAGATCCGATCTGTGTCACATATGAGCAAAAAAATCTGATGGGGTCTTAATGAACAAATATAGGAGTCTCTAAAAAATGCTAATTTTAGAAGAAAATTTCAGCTAGCACTTAGAGGTTTTTGCATCGGAACTCTTCATATATATTTTTATAAAATGATACAAAAATCTGACTTTTAAAAATGTATTTAAAACATTTATTTAACCTATAATTAATAGTACAAAAACTGTCCCAAGGTGGAACTGAGTCCCCATTTTATTGTACTTTTTAGTGACCAATGTGTACACTTGACCTACTAATATACTCTTAGATACACATATGGACATTTTAGATACAAATGCATACTTTGAAATATAAAAGCCCAGCTTCTGTACAATTTATGAATGTATGATTATAGACATGGCCAATATTCTCAATTATTTATTTATTTATTTATTTATTTATTTATTTATTCATTCATTCATTCATTCATTTATCGATTGATTGATTTATGTGAAGAAACATATAATTTACAAGAATTGTTGACAGCTAATATGCAGGTGATCTGATGCAGCGCAAGGGGTGCACACTACTTCTCAAATAACGAAAAAAAAAACAATTTCCATACATAACTGATTTAAACAGGCGATTGTGCTTTACACCACAGAATTAAGAAACTTGAATTGCATTACAAAGAAAATTTAAAGGGTAAAACTAAATAACTTCTGTCTGTACAAAGGGAAGTACAAAAGCCTGTACAAATAGACTACAATAAATGTGGAAGGTTATTCATTATAGGCATAATCAGGTCATTATGCTGCTGTCCTCCCACCCGCTAATCACTGCATTAATGATCATGATTATCAGGATTGATATCTGTTTCAAACACAAGCACACACATTAATGTCTCAACAATTAATTCAGATATTTTAAACTAATTTGCAAACTTGTTTGAATTTGTAAATTGGCCAGAGATCACTTGATTAAAGGATCTACCAAATCACCTAGATCATTTAAGCAAGGCACAAATAATGAACCCATGTAAACAAGTCTATTTATTAAAAGTGGGCAAAAGAGATGGATTAAAACGCTAGGCCTAATCAGAAATTTGTCTCCATCATCTACGTGTGATCATCCAATCAATCAAAATGCATCAAATATAATATGTAAACAGGCCCTTTAAGAGCAGTCCTTTGTTGTTGAGGCAGTTTTTTAGGTTAGTCTGACAAAAAAAAAAAAAAAGATAATTCCTGATATTTGTTTGCTGCCTTGGAACTTACGGTCAGATTAAGTACACCACCCACAGGCTGATTGGACTTGATCAAATTTCTCATGTTTACGTATTATAGTCCTCCAGGAGTAGAGCTGTTCTTTGTGACGTCGAGGGGTCGGGTGTGTCCCTCTGGAACAGCCAGACAAATTCAGTGTAATAGAACCGTAATTGCCATGTTGATTTTATTGCTAAGTAACACTCTGAACCCTTACACTCTTGGCCCGGCATTCAAAGTTCTCGCTCAGGGCTGGACTTCCTTGTCACTTAATGAGATCTGCCACAGACCTTACTGGCGCATTTACTGTCACGAAATCAATCAAGCCACTAATTCATTCAGTTTTGTTCTGCCTGCTTCCTTCTCCCTGAAGGGGGGGAATTTAAGTGGTCTATGTAGAGAGAAGAGAGAGATTTTTATCATCATTACCGCTAAGTGTTGGATTTGTGGTAGATTGTTATTTTGAACTGAAGCCACCACACGGCTGACTGAACAGATCATTCATCTTGCTAACACAAGGCTTATAATACAAAGACATAAATGGAGGGTCTTTATGTATCTATTAGTATCCTATTAAACAAATTAGTCAAGAGTGTAGTAATTATGCTGCACATTTGCTGAAAAATGAATCATCTAATTAAATTTTAATTGAACAGACTGATATATGTGATATCATATTGCTTTAAAATTAAATTACTTCAATTAGTTATCAGTTTATCAAAATTATCAGTTTCATTATCAGTTAAATATATACAGTTAGGTTCATAAATATTTGGACAGACACAATTCTAACAATTTTGGCCACATACACCAACACAATCAATGAATTGAAATTAAATGAACAAGATGTGCTTTAACTGCAGACTGCCAGCTTTAATTTGAGGGTATTTACATCCAAATCAGATGGACTATGTAGGAATTACAACAGTTTGCATATGTGTCTCCCACTTGCTAAGGGTCCAAAAGTAATAGGATAGAATAATAAGTATAAATTAATCTTTCACTTTTTAATACTTGGATGCAAATCTTTTGCAGTCAATTACAGCCTGAAGTCTGGAACACATAGACAACACCAGACGCTGGGTTTCATCCCTGGTGGTGCTCTGCCAGGCCTCTACAGCAACTGTCCGCAGTTCCTGCTTGTTCTTGGTCTATTTTCCCTTCAGTTTCGCCATCAGCAAGTAAAATGCATACTCAATCGGATTCAGATCAGGTGATTGACTGGCCATTGCATTGCATAATATTCCACTTATTTTCCTTCAAAATCTCGTTGATGATTGCTTTTGCAGTATGCTTTGGGTCATCAAAAGTAAGCTTTTTTAGAACTCTAATCTGGCCTTCCTGTTTTTGAGGCTCACCAATGGTTTACATTTTGTGGTGACCCCTCTGTATTCACTCTTATCTTGATTGTTGACTCTGACACACATACAATTACCACCTGGAGAGTGTTCTTGATCTGGCCAACTGTTGTGAAGGGTGTTTTCTTCCCCAGGGAAAGAATTCTTCAGTCGTCGACCACATTTGTTTCTGTGGTCTTCCGGGTCTTTTGGTGAGCTCACTGGTGCGTTCTTTTTTTTAAGAATGCTCCATACAGTTGTTTTGGCCACACCTAATGTCTTTGCTATCTCTCTGATGGGTTTGTTTTGTTTTTTCAGCCTAATGATGGCTTGCTTGACTGATAGTGACAGCTCTTTGCATCTCATCTTGAGAGTTGACTTACAGATTTCAAATGCAAATAGTACACTAGAAATGAACTCTGGACCTTTTATCTGCTCGTTGTAATAGGGATAATGAGGTAATAGCACACATCTGGACATGGAACAGCTTAGAAGCCAATTGTCCAACGTTTGGACCCTTAACAAGCGAGAGGCACATATGCAATCTGTTGTAATTCCTACAGCATTCACTTGATTTTGATGTAAATACCCTCAAATTAAAGTCTGCAATAAACTAATATTAACTAAATTATTAAATGCTTAAAAATATATTGCACGTTGTTTGTTCTTGTTAGATAAAGGGAACAAATGCACATTTATAAAATGTTAACAGTAAGTTGTGAATTTTTTTTGTCAATTAATTTTCATTGTTTATTTATTGATTTATTTATTTATTGATTGATCTTTTTATTTTTTATGTTCTTTTAATTTGCCTTGTCTAGTTTTCATTTGTATGTTTTATGTTTTATTGTTTGTGGTTTTGCTATTTCTTGAATTTTGTCTTGTTTTATGTTTTTGTTTGTCATGTTTTGGTTTATCTTTTTACCTTGTCTTTTTTTGATGTCTCTTTTTTATTATCTTAATTTCTTTCCTTTTTTTCCAAGTAGGCTTTGGTCCAATCCAAGACCTGTCACTGCAGCCGTCACTGCCCTTTTATTGCCTATTACCATCACACCCCAGAGGATGCCACAGCTATTTCTGTGCATTTACTGCTTTGTCATTCTCCTGATATGTTTACCCTGTTCTGCATGACTTTTACTCATATAAAGGTCTTTTTACTTTTTACAGCTGTGCAATTTCTACTGAAGTAGTTCAGTACAGATTACCCCAAGGTGTAACAAAATTATTCATACAGTATTCTAATCATATAATCGTTGTGAATTACTGGAAAATTTGAAGTGCATCAAAAAGTTTTTCAAAATCTCACAAAAGACAGAATTGGGTGTTACTCAATTGATTTAGGACAACTTTGATAAAAGGTGATTATCCCCTCCAAATGTTGACTACCGCATTATACTGTGCGTCTTAAACTATGTCATGATTAGACATGCTTTGAGGTCTTAGTTTGTAACTTACTGGTCTATGATTAAACTAATGACAAATAAGCGAACTCCAGCTCTCCTGAGAATGCTTTTATTAGAATATCACTTTTCTTCAGCCATATAAATCCATGATTCTCAGAATAGTTCTGTGGTGTCATTCACATAAAGAATACCCTCGGATCTGAACTGGAGGATATTTTGTTATTTAACTTGGTGTTCACTTGTCCCTGTTTTGCAATATTTATTAGAAAAGCACCAGAGGAAAGTGCCAACAGTAATGGTCAGTGTTTTCTTTGGCTTTATAAGGGTTTCAAAATAACTGTTTTATTTTAGATTTTTCATTCTTTTTGATAGCTTTCAATTATATTACTGTTAGAGGACCTACACTTTCAAAAATAAAGATACAAGCACTCTCACTGGTGTGATATCTTTTCAAAAAGTACACCTTTGTTCTTTTTAGGCACTAATATGTGCATTCGGGGTACAATATGAACTTATTGGGTACTAACATGTACTTTTAAGTTACCTGTATGGACCCTATTAAGTACAAATAAGTACTGTTTGAAAAGGCTTTTAACTTTTTAAACTTTTTAACTTTACTTCATTTAAAATTTATATCGCTTTATATTATCATTCTTGCATAAAACACTGAAAAAACTGCAACTTCTGGTAATGGGAATTCCATCAGGCATCACCAATTTATATACCATCAGGAATTTACATTCTGGTGGCCTCATCCATTTTGTATTTCTGAAACACCTTTCTCAGCAGTTTTGTATCAGATCTTTAAGGTTTATAATTGTCTTGATATAATGGGAGCCATTGCTTTCACCTTTGCATTGTTCTATAGTTTTTCAGCTGGATCTTAATCCCTGCATTATTCCAGATTGCACACAATGAAAATTGAACACTTTCCAGTGTCACCAGGTTATTTTACAGTGGCAAGTTCATGAGTCCTACAAACTTAAGTTCTATTTATTGGGTTGGATTTCTCTGTAATGGAAGGTGGGGTTGCTGTACTGGGACTACAACTGGGGCTCTCATATGTAGCTGAGCTTCTGAGAAAACTGCAAGACTGACACTTCAATTTTATGCTCACAGAAGGAAAAAGAGCCCAGAATTGTGTTAACTTTACTATGTAATGTTTTAAAGAGATCCAATCATAAAAAAAAAAAACTTGATGTACTATGAAAACACTCCCTTTACAATCCACCAAGATAATAAAAAAGGCTTTTTTAAAAGAGTAGTCTAAAATAAAGTAGTCTAAAAAATTGGTACCACCTTTTTTAAAAGATGGACTACTCACACACAATTCAAGTACTGAAATGCCACCCCCATTAAGCTATCAAAAAAGATGCAAAAATAAAAAACCGAGGAACAAACAATGGTGCCATACAACATCTGTCAAATAATCCAAATGTTCTTTGGTGCACAAAATTGAATGCATTATTTAACAAAACTGCTAACTTTCACTGTTAGTTGTGAAACCTTCAAGAAATGCAATTAGCTTCTAATTCTAATAGCTTCTGTGACACTGCGTCGCCCATTTAAAGGATTTATAAAGCATAAATAGCCCTCACTTTAGATTAGGTCACAAAACTTAATTTGAGCTAATAAAGCATTTATGAACACACAAATTAACTATTAGTATATGCCTAAATAATAACATATATAAATGTTAATTTGAATAGTTTATTGATCATTTACAAACTCTTTCTGAATGATCCTAAAAACCTCCAGCTATTCTTAAATAACTGCTTTCTAAAAAATGCAATACTTATTTTAGTAATTAAAAAATAAATCATTAACAAAGTATGAAAAATTATTAAACACATTATACATGTGCTTATAGGTCAAGAATACAGCATTTGTAGCTGCAGTTATAAACTGCTTACTAACGTTTCTTAATGTAGAGGTAATGCTTAACAGATAATGAATTCACTATTTGCTCATGCTTAATAAATGGTTCATAGTGTGTAGTTACCAGATTTATTAATAAAGTTCAGAGATATAACTTATTTATCTCAGGAGTTTCCCTAAATGAGACAGTGAAAGTAAACATTAATATGGAAATTTTAATAGAGACATAAACACATTAAGGATGTTTATTTGCTGAAAGTCGTATTGGTTTATGGTTTATTTGTATTGTGCAAAGTATATTTGTTAGGTCTTTATGCATAGTATATGTTGTGAAAGGGAAAAAAACAATAAGTCGTTATATGAATGCTCTAATGTTTAAATAATTTACCATTAAACTCCTATGAAGGTTCCCTACAGAAAAAAACAGCTTAAACCAGCCTAGGCTGGTTGGCTGGTTTTAGCTGGTCGACCAGCCTGGTTTTAGAGGTGTTTTGGCCATTTGCAGGCTGGTTTCCAGCCATTCCCAGCCTGGTCCTAGCTGGTCAATCTGGGAGATGACCAGCTAAAACCAGCTTGACCAGCCTAGCCAGGCTGGGAGCCCAGTCAATACCAGCTATGTCCAGCTTAAACCAGGCTGGTCAAACTGGTTTTAGCTGGTCATTTCCCAGCCTGACCAGCTAAGACCAGGCTGGAAACGGCTGGAAACCAGCCTGGAAATGGCCAAAACCCTTCTAAAACCAGACTGGTCAACCAGCTAAAACCAGCCAAACAGCCTAGGCTGGTTTAAGCTGGATTTTTCAGCAGGGTTATGTGACCATCAGGAAGAACGCAGCATCTCATTTCTCACAGGATGCGTTTTCTGTTCTCGCGGTCTACCGAGTTCGTTCTTCTGAGGTGACCTGGCAAGAACGATCTGCACAAGAACGCAAGTCCTTTCTCTGCGTTCTTGGAATTGAGAAACAGCCTAGAGTCTAAGGAGGTTAATTAGCTGTTTCAGGTATGTTTAATTAGTCAAACTCAGCAGGAGAGTGGCCCTACAGGAACAAGCATTTGAACATCCTATTAGATCAAAACATCCTTTCTAAAGCAGTGAAGTGTAAGTGATCAGTGCAGCCGCAGAGAGGCCGCAGAGAGCAGCAGCAGTGCTGTGCTCCATTAAATTGCTCCCTGCCTTGTTTCCTTGCAGCAGGACACAGCTCTCCAGACGATAGCGCTGCTGAAAAAATGTGACAAATTAAGCCGTATCAGCTGCATAAGTGGATTGGAACTCAACATGATCCAAGTGGATGAACAGATTGTTCAAGAGAAGAGCTTAAAAGACATATTTAAAGAAAACTATATGGGCACGTTTTATTATTCTGTCAGTTCAGTTCTAATGTAATTACATATAATATTAGCCTTTAAAGGCAAAGTCAGTGCGTCTATAGCCTTTTGGTTGCACTGCACTGCACTGCACTTTGAGTTTCCAAGTTTGATCCCCCTCCCCTCTCTCTGCCCTAGCTTTTTTGCCACATCTCTATCAGTCAATCTGCAAAGGGGGGAAACAAATCAACCTGCAGGAGGAAATTATGCCTATTAACTACTATGTTGTAATGTTTATACTACGGCACAATCTCAATACTATTTTTGTACCCCTACCCCTTCCCCTTGGCCCTTGAAACAGAGTGTGAAGGGGAAGGGCTTAAAAATTTACCCCTAAGAAACGGGACAGCACTACAGCACCTGCACACATCATCATATGTCATCTTGCTTAATATGAGATCAGACGATCGCGACTGCTGTAGTTATTCCAGTTATTTTTTGCTATTTGTCTTCAGGAATCACTGAAGGTATATATCATATTATCATAACAATCTAATGTTGCAATGAGATCATAACTATACTGCACATTTACACCATGGCCATATTTATCTATGTAAACAGACAAAAAACAACATTAACATTATAGCAGACACGGTAAAAGCTCATTCCCAGTCACTTTTCTGACAGGGTATTCGAGTGTCAGCATGTTGTGGGACTACAGAAGTTATTTTTATGGATTATAGATAGCAAAATTTAGTGGTTTTGTTTAATTTTGTTTCGATAGCGGTAATCGTTTTGTTTTGTTTTGTTTTTAAAGCGTGACGGTAAAACACAAATGTGGTTATGGATGTATTAAAACATATGCTTGTTTGTTGTAAAAATTCGTAATAATGACAAAAAATTATTTGTCATAACTAATTTGTGGATCTCCTTATTTCCGGGTGCAGCTATGCTGCCGTTGTGGCTGGTGTATTCTGAGATATTTTTTTACCACTTGGTTTCGAGTGTGGTCCGGAAAATCTCTGTTCGAAGGGGTATCTACCCTTTCCCCTTAGCCCTACACCTTCAAGCTAAAGAGAACTGGGGCACCAGTAAGCGGAAGGGCTAAGGGGTAGAATTGGGATTGGCCCTTAATCTGGTGTAATACTCATTACAACTTTTTACATTTATCATTATGAAAATCTGCCATTTACTTACCTAAAGGGATAGTTCACCCAAAAATGAGAATTTACTCACTATTTATTCACCCTCAAGTGGTTCCAAGGTTTATTTTTATATTGAACACTAAAGAATATATATTGAGAGAAGCTGAAAACCTCTAACCATTGATTTCTGTAGTAGGAAAACAAATACCATAGAGTCAATGGTTGCTGGCTTCCAGCTTTCTTTAAAATATCTTTTTTATGTTCAGCAGTTGGATGTAGGTTATGTGACATTTGCACTGTCCTCAGTTACCTGGGCAATTCAGAAAGAACCAATCGGAGATCATGAAACATTATATAACAAAAGGGTTATAGCATTCAAAACTGGGGTAAAAGATACAGCACAGTTATGTCAACAAAAATGCTAAAACACAGTAGAACAAAAATACAAGAAAAGACACAAACACAGAGCAGGCAAGCAAGGCTTGTCACTCACAATATGGCCCCCGGCACTTCATCTGCCAGAGCGTTCGCTGCCGTTACCAGATCCCTCTGAATCCCTCGAATGGGGGTTGCCAGGTCTCTCTGAATCCCTCGAATAGCGGGTGACAGATCCTCCTGAATTCCCCAATTGGCAAGAGCTGCTGCCTGAGTCCCATGAATGAGAGCCGTGTGAATATCCAGTGCCACCAGAACTGTTTGAACTACCAGTGCCTTCTGATCCACTGGGGTTGTCTGAACATCCAGTGCATCTGGACCTACTGGGGTTGTTTGGCCCATCAGTGCCTGCTGAACCAGAGCCCCCAGACCTTGTTCAGCTCCACGCTCCAGTCCCTCCCCTGCACCACACTCCAGGCCCTCCGCAGCTCCAGGCACTCTGCAGCTCCATGCTCCAGGTCCTTCGCAGCCCCACACTTCAGACCCTCCACAGTTCCATGCTTGAGGCCCATCTCTGCTGCATGGACCTGACCCTCCATCCCTCCACCTCTCTTCTGGACTGTATTTGGAGAGTCTGGAATCAGCTCCTAGAGGGAGGGCTCTGTCACTAGATCACCAGCAATCTAGTCTATGCAGATCGCTGGAGAACTACACATCTGGCACCACATAAACTACAACTACCATTATGCTGTATGCCAATCAACACCTGATACAGCTGACAATAATCCGGATACTGACACACAAACACAGCTGAACCTCATAATCAATGATTACCTGGACTATAAAGACATCTCTCATTTTCACATACACTTCTGAGTCTTGTTTACCTGTAACATTACCAAGCATTATTCCTGTCTAGCCTTGACGTGCCTTTTTATCCGTACCTTGTTTAATTGTTTCTGCTGTTTTCCGCCTGCACCGACATCTTTGCCTGTGATCATGACTACGCCTTTGGATTACACCCATGACACCGTTTGCTCCTGTTTTGACCATTGCCTGCCTGACTAAGTTGTAAATAAACGGCATTTTGACCCTCAACTCTTTTTTCACCCCAACCATTGTTACAGAAGACTCAGCCACAATATGGGTCCAGCAGAACAACTCCTTCAGCTCAGCCAAGGAACAAACACCTTCGAGGACCACATCTGTACGTTTTTGGAGACTTCTAGCAAATCAGACCTCACAGACTGTATCCTCATAGACTTTTTCTTTCATGGACATAATGAACCGTTTAAAATACCACTCATAAATTTTAGTTCTAGAGCAGGGGTCACCAATCTCGGTCCTGGAGGGCCGGTGTCCCTGCAGGGTTTAGCTCCAACTTGCCTCAACACACCTGCCTGGGTGTTTCAAGTATACCTAGTAAGACCATGATTAGCTTGTTCAGGTGTGTTTGATTAGGGTTGGACCTAAAATCTGCAGGACACCGGCCCTCCAGGAACAAGTTTGGTGACCCCTGTTCTAGAGGGTCCAAGTAGCACTGGATGTAACCCGGAAAGTTAGTGGGTCTTCCTTCACCCTTGGCATGGAGGAGGAAACCCCTGAATTTTTTTGAAAAAGTTTTTTTTTTTTTTGGTTTTAGGAGCGGGGGTGGGGGCTGGGGGTGGTTGATCGAACAGCAAGAACCGCTGGCTGTATTGGTGTATTGTTTGCAATACTTCTGTTCTGCTTCTTCTGAATACTGCTTATTCTGTGTGTATATATATATATATATATATATATATATATATATATATATATATATATATATATATATATATATATATATATATATATATATATACACACATATATACAAATATATACTCTGCACACTTCTGATTATTAATAGCAATCTGTACATATATTTATATATATATATATATATATATATATATATATATATATATATATATATATATATATATATATATATATATATATATAAACACACATATATACAAATATATATTATATATTCTGCACACTTCTGATTATTAATAGCAATCTGTACATACATATTTATCTATTGTAAATCTCTGTTCATAGCTAATACAACCTGTTTATAATGTTCATAGTCCATCCATTTGTAAATATAACTTATACCTGTATCCTGCACTTGCTGCTATTGCATTCCTGGTTAGACCTAAACTGCATTTCATTGCCTTGTACTTGTACATGTGTAATGACAATAAATTTGAATCTAATCTAATAATGAATTTATACTTCAACTTATGCTCAATTCTTTATGCAAGCATATACACATTCATAGTAAGTCAAAACATATTTAACAAGCCGAGGGCATAAATGATTCAATTATGGCATAAGTATGGTTGCACATCTGATTTTATGCACCTATTAGTAACGGTTGCAGCTGACATAGCCAAACCTGTTCATTAGAGAGAGGTTGTGTTTGGCTGCACATTTCAATAGTTTAAGAAATAAGTCTAAAGCTGGAAAATGGCAATTCCAAATCCTGTCAAAGTCAATCAAATACGTCATTTCTATTCTTTCTCCTCATTTGGAGCTCATGGTGTGCATTACTTTTTCACAGATGCAGTTTTTGTTTTGAACCTTTCTCAGTTTATCATGCAGAAAAACTAGAGTGATGTTATAATTAAATATTTACAACACCTTTCATTCCATCATAGTCACTTTATGCTAAATGACTTCCATTTGTCAGTTTTTTGAACTTGGAAATCATTGTGATCTATATTATGCTTTAGGTTTATTATAGTGTATTATATACAGATGTTCCTCCATATGGTAAAACCGCAAAGTGGCTTCTGGGAATTAATTGGAATCAAACTCCAACTGTGTATTTTCATACAAAAGTAAGAAGTATCAGATCAGCTTTTCACTTTGAGAATCACAAAATGTTAAAGTATTAAGCGATTGGGTCACACATGTAGCAGTTTAAGTATGTTAAAGGTCGAATGGCTAATGTTACATTTCATTAGTGCCACTAGTTGAAATATGTTTGAGACTAATAGTCATTTCCCCACTTAATATTATGAGGCCTGCCAATTTACTCAGCAGTCAGAAGAAGATGAATAAAATGAGAATTAGGGAAATTGTCATAAGCGAAGGTCTGAGGCACACAGCCATGCCTGACTCCTTGAGCGAGAGCAGCCACTTGTGGCAGAGAGCTGTAAGTGCATGTAAAATACACTCAGCCAGTCCATGAACACCTAGATTATACCATTGTGTAGATGTGGCATCTGACTCACTGTTTAACAGTGTTCTTCACGCTCTCCCTCTTTAAACTTGATGGGCTTCAGTTTTCCATCCCACATTACGCTCGTGTGCTGCTTTTTATGAAGCTCAAAACAGGTTTTTATTGACTACCTGTGCCAGACATGGAGGTCACATTTCAGCTGATCTGACTGATGTAGCGGCTCTGCTGCAGCACAACTCCACATTACTTTCTGCACTTTTACAGTAACTGTTTGTTTGTTTGATATCTATCTATCTATCTATCTATCTATCTATCTATCTATCTATCTATCTATCTATCTATCTATCTATCTATCTATCTATCTATCTATCTATCTATCTATCTATCTATCTATCTATCTATCTATCTATCTATCTATCTATCCATCTATCTCTCCGTCAGTCCGTCCATCCGTCTATCTATCTATACATCCATTCATTCATCTATCTGTCTGTCTGTCTGTTTGTCTATCTGTATTTCCATTCATCTATCTATAAATCTGTACATCCATTCATCTATCTATCTATCTATCTATCTATCTATCTATCTATCTATCTATCTATCTATCTATCTATCTATCTATCTATCTATCTATCTATCTATCTATCTATCTAGTCTACATAATACTTATATGACCTTCAAATGTCAAATTGTTTTCAAACTGCTCAGGTGTACTCTATGAACTGCATAAGGCCAATATAACCTTCAGATTTCAAAATAAACCATATTAAACTCCCAGGGAATTTTTATAGGTTCTAGTTGTCCAGAGCTTTTGCATGCTTCCAGTCAGATGGTTAAAAC
Organism: Danio aesculapii; assembly: GCF_903798145.1. Taxonomy (NCBI): domain Eukaryota; kingdom Metazoa; phylum Chordata; class Actinopteri; order Cypriniformes; family Danionidae; genus Danio; species Danio aesculapii. Next base: position 36,740,116 of record NC_079450.1, on the reverse strand, counting down.
AGAGTGATAAAATATGGCAATTGACTCTGCAATCTTTCTGCTTTCTCATCATTTAGTCTGAGACCACCCAAACCTTGTCTAGGAAATAAAGCACATCTTAGTTTGCACAGCCATTCGGAAATAAAGTCAAAAGATTTTAACCTCTGGTTCAACCCTCTTGCCAGTGTTTCCACAATATTCATTTTCCTGTCCAGACTCAAATTAGTAAAGAGTTATGACCGTGAGAAATGTGTGGTTGTCTCCTTCTGTTTAACAAGCAGATGCAATATAAAGCATGAATCAGATGGCTATAGCTGGTTAGGTGAATTTTAAGCATTATTATGAAGATTAATGGGATTGCAGGACTGCAAAATGATTCCTAATGTGCAGAACTCACCAATGCTTAGTCATCAAATATAACATTCCCACTGTCTATTTCCTCTCAATTTTCCTGGATTTCATCACTTGAATCTGTGATAATTTCTCCCAGATGAACCAAGAAAGAGAGAAAAAAAGTACTCATCCATCCACGTCCAGGGAAGGTGAAGATGACAGTAATGCACTGCAGGGGAGGTCACTTCTCAACCACTCGGTGAAGAACTAAAAAGAAAACAGATGCCATGAGAAAGCTACACATGGCCAATCAAGCACTTTTAAACTCTATATGAGAGCCGGCTTTCGAAGGAAAGTCTTTGTCAAGGCTCCATTGTTCATTCAGTCATAATTTCATCCCTGGACTGGCTATTAGACCATACAGTAAGTAAAAGTTTTAAAGGAGCCATCTACTGCATTGGCTTAAAATGCAGTGATACAAATTTAATATAATTATGTTGTCCTTGTTCAACATACACCATGTGTGTAAGAGAGAGCTGCATATCAGAGTAGAGCTCATTAAAATTCGACCATTCCAAATATGGTCAATATACACCTTCTGATTCTAGGGGCATTTTATGGAGTAATAAATGAGCATACAGAACCATTTCTGGGGGTTATTTTTACTTATCAAAGCCATGTATTTACTGTGTAGATATCAGAGAATGATTTAACTTATTGAACCAATATTGACCCAAGGAAATAACTGAGGAAATGTGGACATATCACCTCATACAACTCAGTCTTATATATGGCAACATTAATGTCCATTACATTACATGCATTTTTCGAAACAATTAGTACAAACTGCAAAATCTAGTTAATAACCTGCAATTGTGTCACTTGCTCAAAATGTATAGCTTATTCCTCAAAAGCAAGTATTCATGTCAATCAAAGAGCCAGTGTCATCAAGATGAAAAGTCCTGACACTATTGTTTATGAACAAGATAGTCAAATGGCTTTGTCATGTTTTCATTATGACAAGTTTACTCTGTACGTTTTTTCTAATGCAATAAAATAAGATTTTGGTGACACTTCCTGAAAATGCTCAAGACAGCACTATATACTATTTGCACAGCCATTTGAAAACTACAGTAAAGTTACACATCATTGCATTTATCTGAGTACAAGACACTGAATATGTATGTTTCACATTTTTATTGCATTTGCTCTTTGCAATTCTAATTTATTTACAGCATTGTGCAAAAGAATAAATACACTCTTATTTACAACAAACATAAACTTCCTTTGGGTAGAGCTGTGCACAACTGTTAACAATATTGCAGTAAATAATGGAACTGAACCACATACACAGGTCTGTAAATCGTTCATGAAATTGTTCAATTTAGAAGACATTTTCAGAAAAAAAAAGATTAAATTTTTTTTTTATAAAATTAGCTTGACAGATTTTGACAATTAGTTTAACAGTTTTGTATGTAATGACTCAAGTAATGAAATGAGGACTAGTTTTATATGGAATGACTATTTCACAAGTTTAGTTTGACTGACATGACTTGAGCAAATGATAATGTTAGAAAACAGCAGAGAGTTGTATGAAAGCAATTGATGCGTGTCCAAAAGCATTTGCAATTTGTTGGGAGGAATGAGAAACTTCTAATATGAAATTCATTAACTGTTGTGCAAATGTAAATAGTGTTGTGGAAAATGCACCAAAGTCACTAAGAAAAACTGTAATTTATTCAAGTTTATAGTTTACTATTAAAGAGAACAGATATTACATATTAGCTGTTTTGATTATATTGTTTATATTACACTGATTATAATGTACAGTTCACATTAGCAAAAATGACAGTGACTGGTTTGATTCCCACATAAACAGAGCTGCATCTGATCTGTTTCGTTTGTTCATACCAAATGGTTCTCCAGATGCTTTGATCACTAGAACAGAGCAAAATAATAATAAAGTGTACTGTCTGTCCTTTGTTGAACCACACATTTACCACCACAGATTAACACCCCTTTGTCATAAAAACAGAAAGGGAATGGCAGTGGTTTCTGACACCATGGGCCTATTGTTCACATTAAGGAATTAATTTCTAAGCCAGAGGACCTACAGCAGCTATTCCCAACTGGAAAGTGCAAAGGGAGATACTGGCCATGCAGATTAAATGGTTGACTGAAATATAATAAAAATATTCCAATAAAAAAAAAAATTACATGCAAAACTTTTATAATGCTGTCAAAACCATCTATGGACCAATAAGTCACTTTGTCACTTCCCTGAAAACAGCAGATTGCTCTAACACCATTGAGGTGGGATGAACATTTTGACATGCTGCTTAATTACGATTCTCATGCAGACCCTGTCCAAACTGCCTAACTTCATAAAACGGAATGACATGCATCTGATTAAAGTGGTTTCTGAAATGAAGAAATAATGGCGTGGTGCTTGATTTCATCATTTGGAAACCAACTGGATAGTTAAAATATAAGCATTGCAAACAAAATGGATGAAGATTTGAATGGCAGTTTGTATTCAGTTGAGGAGGATTCACCAGAATCACCATCAACTAGGCATGGGCCGGTAAATGATTCTGACAATATGATAACCTTGCATAAAAATATCACAGTTTCACTTTATTGTCATTACTGCTCTAAAACATGTTTCTTTTAAATGTCTAGGTAAAAAACAAAAACGTTTCCCCCTTTGAACACATTATATTTTATTTTGAGAAACATTTAAAATATTTTGAAACAGTAAGCATGTTAGGCTAAATAATTCAAATAATTCATTTCTGCTGTCTTTATTAGTTGCAAAAACACTGATTTTTTAACAATTTACAATGGCATCTTTGGATATCGTTTCTGTTGGAAATACTGTTGTCACAAAAAGACAGAAAAAGTTTAATTAGCTTTGTCTTTAAAAAAATAAATCTTACATATACCATTGGAATGGTATAATAGAAAATGTTGGAGATTTTAAAACCTTGACTTTTCCAAACCACGGTATATCTTGAAAACGGTTGTTGTCCCATGCCTACTTTCAACACCCTCTGGTGCAAAATGTTTTCAGATGCTTAATGATGACAAGAACTAGGAGCTAAATTTTACAGATAGAATCATATAATATTTAATCTTACAAAATAAGCTATGCATTGATAGACCCTCCATAAACCCATGTCCGTGTCAGAAGTGAATAAAAGGTTCGAGTAGTCAGGAAAGGTTATGGTATTTGATTTAATTTAAAGGGCAAAAATATTTTTTTACAAAATAAGGAAGTGCACAGATGCATCATTTATAACAAATTAAAACATATGTCTATAAAAATAAGAAGAGTATGTTTTGATTTTATGACAAATTTAAGAACAATAATTGTTATTACTAGAAATAGCGTTGTTAATATTTGGTTGAATGTTTAATCATAATTTGATGTACTTTACTATAAAAACAAGAAATAAATAATCAATTGATAATATGTATTCACTATTAAATTTCACAAATACCTCACTAATTAAAAATATATATATTTATTTATGCTCAATAAATGGTTGGCAATGGTACAATGGCTCCAGTTGTGAATCAAATGGCCACTGGTGGTGATTTGGTTTAAGACAGGCATTCCCAAACTTTTCAACCCCGCAACCCTCAAAATAATAATGCCAATGACTCAACACCGACAATATTTTCTGAAGTGGTTATGAATATATAAACCTTGCAAACAACAGTGTACACGTACCAATAGCCCCAAGTCTATTGATTGTTTAATTTTGGAGAACGCCACTTGGAGACTATCCTGCATGTTCAGTTGTGGCCTGAATATATTTTTAATGTACATAAGTGCCGTAAAGGTGTCAGAGAGTTTAACCTGATTCCATAAAATCAATGTGCTGCATCTGATGCTATTGCTGTGTCTTTAATAAAGAGTAATCAAACTAGGGGTTGCAAAACAAAAAATAATAATAAAGAATAGAAAGACTGATGGCTTTTTATTAGCATGTTGTTTTTTATTGTTTATCATTAACATGTTGACAATGTTCCTATTAACTACTAGTTTGTTCTTCAGTGTGTTGTTTTGGATAAAATATAGTAATTCTAATATTTTAGTTGCCAAGCGACCCCCCTTCATTGACCTGCGACCCCCAGGGGGGGTCCCGACCCTCACTTTGAAACCACTGGTTTGAGGTTTGGACAGGCATATGTTGTGGACAATGAACACACCTGTATGTTAATAGCCGCATTTCCACTGTCACACCTAAAGCGAGCGAGCTAGGGCTAATCGCGTTTCCCTAGTCACTTTTGGAGCCTGATCGCACCAAAGCGGGGCTTTCTCGGGGCCAGTGGCTGGCCTTTTTCGGTCTGCCGAATACTTTGGACCAAAGCAAACCAGCTGGGGCTTCGGGGCACAATAAAAGCAGAGGCGAAGTTTGCAAGATGGTGTGCTGTCATTACACTAGTTTTCCCATCACACATGAGTACATGTGGTAAAAAGTAAATAAATAAGGGAAAGAAAAGCATAGCAGTTTAAGATATGCCATAAATATCTTAAGATATTCAGTTTAAGATATTCCATAAAACACCTTATAGGTTAGGGGTCTTTTGCTTAAGATGGCCTTATGTTTCCCTTTTAAATTGAAGGCTGTTGCATAAAATCATAATTAAAGTAGTTTAAAGTAGTTTACTTTAATAAGGGATATTTGTTTGGTGCGTCCTCCTTGATGTTTCAATAACGCATAATAACCTTTACACCATATTAAAGACACAGCCGCCAGTAACTTTCAGTTGTGAAACATGCGTGTTTAGATGCATATATATAAATATGTGTGTGTGAGAGAAACTGGCCTAGTACTCGCTTCACAGCTCTGTCTTTACCATGAGCAGCTTCTTTCTTTCTTTATCAATTTTGAATATAATACAAAATATGAATACAACAGAAAGACATAAAACTTTACAAATTTCGTGTCCACTTTTGTAGTGTCATAGATCTAGATAAAATAAGCTATAGGCTAATGAAATCATTTAAAGAATTACAAATATTGAATATAATAAAAACTAATTAAATAAAAAACCAATATAAAACAAACAAAAGCTGTAACAATTTAGGTATATACAATACAAATAAATTAAACCGTTTTAAGCCATTTTGAACTTTCATTTTACAAATTTGAAAAATATATATATTTTTCTAAAAGCAATAAACAACGAAGGAGTTTTGAAATACTATTTCTAAAGTATTTGGATACGATATTAATCAAATCGTGCAAACAGAGCATTTTTGGTTAAGCAAAACCATCAGAAACTACCTTTCAATTTCTTTCTGTCATCCAGTCCTGTACTGCTTTGTAAACGTATTGGGAAAAATGGCAGATAAAAAAATGTGTTCTATGTCCTTAAACAAATGTTTAAGTTTTATATGATGTGGTAAAATAACAAAATACATTTTAAATGTAAAGCTTTATCAGAAAGATATTTAATATTTTAAGTCGTAATTATGCTTTGGGAGAATCAGTCTAGATATGACGTTCAAGGCTGTTTTAAAAAACAAGGCTGTTTTAAAAATAGTTTATACAGAGTTATTAACGGATAAATTCTGTGGTTTTATATTATGGCTGGTGAGCTGGGTCATCCCTGCGTTAGTAGCAGCAAGACCACTCGATGTACCTTGCCAACTGTCGGTCGGCGATTAAACAAATATAATGAATGAAAATACAAAGGTGCGTAAAGACATATAATATAATGCTGTACAATAACGTGTCATTTGTTTGTTTCAATTGTCTCCATTTTAATCCTTTTGTGATTATGCGATGGTGTGGTTCGTCTGTCTGAACTGGGCAGGTTGTGTGACTTTTGATTTGTGGAGCGTTCTGGAGGCAGGATTTGCGTGCCGTGCATAAAAGCCCTGGCTCGCACTGGCCTGACAGTGGAAATGCGGCTATTGACTGCATTTTGATTGAACAAGATACTGCGAAGGAGATGTGTTGCACTGCGGGTGGCAAATGGGGACACCAAATATTTACTGACTTTGATTTTCCATTTGCATAAAAAGTGTGATCTTGAGGCTCTCTGGGCTCGCTGACTTGTTATCTGCATTTTCTGTTTATTCAAATCATTGGCAGTTTATTCAATATAATCAGCTCTGTGTCCGCGTCACAAATAGTGGCTTCATTTAAAAATTGCAGTGAGCCATGTTATGTTTGGTTTAGTGGGCCACAAGTTAAAAAAGGTTTGGGGACCAGTGACAAGGCCATCTGTAGCAGTAGTTGGGGCATATCCCTCTTTTCTGTGGATGGCAAAGTACCAGCCAAGAAGAGAGTTATTAACAACATCACTGAGCCAGTGCTGCCTGAATCATAGTGTTGATTTGGGAAGAACAGGAGTACATTTGAAATCATCTGTCTATCAGCCTGACAGCTTCAGAACAAGAACATGGCACTGTTTATGTATCTATCAGTCTCTCTCCAAAGTATTCAACAATTGAAATGAGCGCTCTCTTGGGTTGTTTTCCTCAGGTTTGGTTGTCCGAACAAATTTGTTAACATCTTCTGCCAGTTCCATAAGGGATGACTGTTCAGCTGTCAATAGGTGGGAAAGAGTCAAAGCCTTTCTTTGTACTAACAGGGGTGAGGCAAGGGTTGTGTGCTAGCTCTAGTGCTTTTTCATATCTTCTTTTGTGCGTCATCAAGCTTCTTCTCAACGAGAAGGCAACTTCTTTAATATAGGAGGTTATTTACAACCAAAGATAATACTGAAAATCCTGAAACTGTGATATACAGATGATTCCTTTTATGGCCCATACTCCAGAGGCTGGTTGCACTAGGAGTGTGCAAGTTAAAATCTACCCTACAGAGGTTGCAATGTAAAGGGACACACATTTAAAAATGAAATAGTTTGTGTTGCACTGTTGAACTTAGTTTAAATGTAACTATATGTTCAAGTAAATATCTACAGAAACCTCTATCCATGAATAATGGCAGCAAAGAGATGACTGCAAGATGTATTTTTGTCCTGTCTCATTATCATTTTTTTCTCAGTTCGTGACAGGTGCGTTTAAATTATTTGTGAGTGTTATTTGTATCTATCAATTCAAATGAGAATTTATATGTGATTGAATTTTTCTTCATGATACTTTTCTCTTCTGTGTCTAGACCATGTGTAAAAGTTCTTCATGTTCAGTTCATATGCATTTCAGGCTATTTTCTCATTCAACAATTTGATAGCATCTGATAGGGTATTATGTTATTCACTGCAAATATGATCATAAACCCCACGCTACTGCTTTTACTTTTGGTGAAGCAGTTTTCAGTAGTAGCGATTTTCAAATATTCTTTCCGCATGAAGCTGTCTTTTAAAACAAGAACCTTCATCTCAGGTCACTATCCTCCTTGCAGCTGTGAAGATTGGGTAACCTACAGCCATCACATCAGGTCTTTTAGGCACTTCCAAAAAACAAAAAAACTGCCTTCAGCGAATTTTGGGAGTTACCTGGTGTGATTGTGTGCCTCACAATAAAACATCAAACAAGATGTTTGTAGATGAAGAAATATTGAGACCACAATCATCCAATGAGAGCTGAAAACATTGGAGCATGAGATGAAGACAAATACACACAAAGACATCAAGGAATTAAAGTCTCTTTTTGTGGAAGTGTCCTGAGGTGTCCAATCTCGTGCTATCAAGCCATGCAACCACCTGTCCGCTTGATCCCATTCCCTCTCATCTCCTGCAAGCCATTTCTCCTGCAGTCATACCAACACTGACTCACATAATTAAGACATCTCTTGACTCTGGTCTATTCCCTACTTCATTTAAGCAGGCTAGGGTAACCCCTCTGCTAAAGAAACCCAACCTGGATCAAACGCTACTTGAAAACTACCGACCGGTATCCCTGCTTCCATTCATGGCCAAGATTTTGGAGAAAGTAGTGTTCAATCAAGTCCTAGACTTTCTTACTCAAAACAACCTCATGGACAACAAGCAATCTGGCTTTAAGAAAGGCCACTCAACTGAGACTGCCCTGCTCTCGGTCGTGGAGGATCTCAGACTGGCTAAAGCAGACTTTAAATCATCTGTCCTCATCTTGCTGGATTTATCAGCTGCTTTTGACACTGTAAACCACCAGATCCTGCTATCTACGCTTGAGTCACTGGGCGTCGCAGGCACTGTTATTCAATGGTTCAGTTCCTACCTCTCGGACAGGTCATTCAGGGTGTCGTGGAGGGGAGAGGTGTCCAACCTACAGCATCTAAACACTGGGGTACCTCAGGGCTCTGTGCTTGGGCCACTTCTCTTCTCTATCTACACGGCATCTTTAGGAACAGTCATCCAGAAACATGGTTTTTCCTACCACTGCTATGCTGATGACACCCAGCTATACCTCTCTTTTCACCCTGATGATCCCTCGGTTCCAGCTCGCATTTCAGCCTGCCTGTCAGACATTTCACACTGGATGAAAGATCATCATCTCCAGCTTAACCTCATGAAAACGGAAATGCTTGAAGTTTCTGCCAACCCAACTCTTCACCATAACTTTTCAATCCAGATGGATGGAGCAACCATCACTGCATCCAAAATGGTGAAAAGCCTTGGAGTTACGATTGATGACCAACTGAACTTCTCTGACCACATTTCTAGAACTGCTCGATCTTGCAGATTCGCACTCTACAACATCAGAAAGGTCCGACCCTTCCTATCTGAACATACAGCTCAACTCATTGTTCAAGCTCTTGTCCTCTCCAAACTGGACTATTGCAACTCTCTGCTAGCCGGGCTACCAGCTAGTTCTATCAAACCTCTTCAGCTGCTTCAGAACGCAGCAGCACGAGTGATCTTTGATGAACCCAAAAGAGCTCATGTCACTCCGCTACTCACCCGTTTGCACTGGCTGCCAGTTGCTGCCCGCATCAAATTCAAAGCTCTGATGTTTGCTTACAAAGTGACCTCTAGCTGTGCTCCTTCGTATCTGCTCTCACTTCTGCAGATATATGTGCCCTCCAGAAACTTGCGTTCTGTGAATGAACGTCGCCTCGTTGTTCCATCCCAAAGAGGGAAGAAATCACTTTCCCGAACTCTCACATTCAATCTGCCCAGTTGGTGGAATGAACTCCCTAACTACATCAGAACAGCAGAGTCACTTGCTGTCTTCAAGAAACGACTAAAAACGCAACTGTTTAGTCTCCACTTTCCTTCCTAATCTGCAACTGCCTCTCTGGCTATACCACTAACTGTGCCCTCTGTCTCTCTCTCTCTCTCTCTCTTAAAAAAAAAATAAAATAAAAAATAAAATAAAATAAAATTTTTACTAATGCTTTGCTTCTTAGACTTTTACACACCTGAAACTTGTCTATAGCACTTGTTCACTGCTGCTCTTATAGTTGTGTAAATTGCTTCCTTGTCCTCATTTGTAAGTCGCTTTGGATAAAAGCGTCTGCTAAATGACTAAATGTAAATGTAAATGTGAAATGTGGAACTAAAATAAAAACCAGAGAATCATAGCCTCATTTACAACTAAATACTGAAATCTTTTTGTCTTCTGACTGTTCATTTACAGAGAAATTACCTAAAATTGTAAGCTTCTCAAAACAACTTTAAGCTGAACGCTTAACTCTATGTGTATGGCTTTCCAGCTGTTACAAGTTTGTCCAGTTAGCTCACCATGTATGTTGGTGAACCTGAGATGCAGAGAGATGACCATGATAATGGGGTTCAAGTCCAGTGAAGAACAGTTTCAGAAAGTGGGTTAGACAAAAACAGAAGCAAGAAAACAACAGAGTGAGAATGTGGCAAAATCTGGTGAGAGCTTTTCTTTTTCTGCATTGCTTTTTAAAACTCTTTAGATTCAGGGAAGTGAGTGTATGGGTCAATCGGTGATTTTGAAAACACTGTTGGTTTGGTTTAATGAAGAAGTAGAGTAAGTCGGTCGATCGATCAGTCAGTTAGTCGACAGCAGCCTCTGGTGGATTTACACAAGAACAGTAGGCATGAATGGCACTCGCGAAAGAAATTTGAGATCTCAAAAAGAATACAAAGCAGCCTCTGGGCGATTCTCCAAAACAAAAACTGCCAAAATAAATGTACCTCCTGGGACATATTTGACGCTCTCCAGAAATGAATATTGTGGTATGTTTTCAGACTGAGCCTGGGTTGCATTTGGGGTTGGTGTCAGTGGTCATCCAGGCCCTGCACTATTCACTCTTGGGTCTATCCTCTCTAATTTTACTGTGAACAGATACAGTACAGATTCCTGATAAATGTACTTCACCAAAGTTCTAGAAATATTTTTCTTCATTGTCCACCCCTGGGTAAAACACTACCAAAAAAAATAAAACAAACTTCATTATTGAGGGGGTGGTGTAATAGTGTAAAAGCAATGTTGCCATGTTGCCACAGTGTCCCTGTGTTGCAGCCAGGAGCCTATTATTAGAACTGGCTTCTGTTGTCTTTTGTCATGTCATGAGTTTCTGGTGTTGAAAAGGTGAAAGAATATTCTGATAGATTCCAGCATACTATTAGAAACATAACTGTATTTTAAATGAAACAGATTATCTGTAAACTCCCTCTACCCTGTCTTCTTTCTATGCATCTTCTGTGTGAAAATGAAAAAGATGATATGATATTAAGAAAGCAATAAAGAAAAAGAAAAAACCCAAAATATTTCCCAGATAACTGAGCAGCTGAATGAAAAAGCTAAAAGCAGACTGTCGTGACTACAAACAGTTCAGGCAAAAGATCATAAGGATGTCTGTGGAATCACTCATTACTTCAATCACTCATTAGTTCAGATAGGATTGCTTCCCCCAACAGCTCCAAAAACTTTTACTAGAGCTAAAATATAATCATGTTGATGATTCATTACAGAAGAGAGATTAGAGTTGACTCTTTGAATAAACCTTTTCAGATTTTTCTCACTTAAGGATTGGTATAGTGAAAAGTGTTTATTAAATGATCGGATGACATTATAATGGTTATAATGCTGTTATTAAAGTATGATAACACATATAATAATCTCACAATACCACATTAAAAATATTATGCTATACCCATATTTAAACACTAAGAACAAGATTCTTTATTCCTAAGAGTTCCAGTCCAGCTGTCAAGTAGCTCCCACTGAAACCAAGATGGCTTATGTGTTAAAACTGGAGAAATTGTCATTATTTCTCGCTGTCATTCTCAGCCTGACCTATGCAAAAAGCTTCCTGCATCTTGTGATCCCTGCACCTATCTCAGAGCCAATGTGGAGTGTCTCTAAAAGCTGACAGCTGACCGAATGTTGAAGAAGGGACAGAAAAGCCAATGTGAGTTTAATCAGCGAGTGTGTGTAGAGCTGCCTCTCTAGAGAAACCTGCTGAACTGCTTAACGGAAACTGGAAGCTGCTCTTGGCCTGAATGTGAGGATGACCATGACGTCAGGCACTGCAGCTGTGTGAAAGTCCCAGATTTAGACCAATGACTGAAAAGTCTCACTAAAAACATACTTTCCTCGAAAACTCTCCCGTATAGATGTTTGACTTGCATCTAATCTAATGTTTTTATTGATGTTTGCATGCAAGAACTACAAAATTTAGCCAGTGAAAAATGTATACTGTGACATTCATTAAATTGATGAAACTATGTTGAAACACCAAGATGTTGACAATCTGTTTTTATGAGACAATACCCGGCTGTCTACCTTTAGGCATTTAGTCGTTCATGTTGTTATTCTGTGTTCCAGGTCTTACCCTGTGGTCTGTTGGAGCGTGACTTTCACATGCTTGATGCTTCTGGTCTTACCGGCTATCTACGAGTCATGTTATCTGTCTGAACGTCTGTAATAAACTTTTACTTGCAATTGGATCCGGCTTTTTCCTGTCTCTTGTGACACGGGACCTGTGGAGCTGCACATCGATGGATTGGCTTTTAAGTGTTTAGACTCTCAGCAGTGAAAACCACACTGAACTGAACTAAACTGAACTTGAACTAAACTGAACTCTAAAACAGGACTTACACCTTTTCAATCTACTATAATTTTCTATGTTAAGCTGCTCTGACACAATCTACATTGTAAAAGCACTATAGAAATAAAGATAAATTGAATTAAATGGTTTAATGTATATTACACCCAAAACACACCCGTAACTCAAGAGAATAGAGCAAATCTTTTAGACCATCTGCCCGGCATGCAAACTATTTACCCTTCCTAAAATAGCAAAAGTAATAATAATTAACAAGAATTCCTTACAATTTTATAGTGCTTTTCTAGACACTCAAAGTGCTTTACACCATTATTTTTTTTGTAGGGGGGGGGTCTCCTCATCCACCACCAGGGTGTAGCCTCCACCTTTATGGTGCAATGGCAGCCCCAGACCACACACCACACGCCAGCTTATTGGTGGAGAGGAGATGTGATGAAGCTAATTATGATATGGTGGTGGTTAGGAGGCCATGATGGACAGAAGCCAGTGGGCAAATTTGGCCAGGATGCCTGGGTTGAACCCCTACTCTTTTTTTGAAGGACATTCTGAGATTTTTAATGACCACAGAAAGTCAGGATCTTGGTTTAACATCTCATTCAAAAGATGACACTCAATCAGTAGTATAGAGTCCACAATCAATATACTGGAGCAGTAGGACCCACACAGACTGCAGGTTGAGTGCCTCCTGCTGGTCTCACTAACACCACTTCCGGCAGCAACCTAGCTTTTCCATGTGGTTTCCCATCCAGGTACTGACCAGACACAGCCCTGCTTAGCTTCAGTGGGCAATAATGTGAGACGTTCAGAGAGCTAGCTACTGTGATTTTGCTGCAAAAAGTGAATTTAGACATGTCCTAAGTCCATTTTAGATCACGTGCTTAAATTATTGAAATAGACCCAATACGATCACACTTGTAACCAACACATAGCCCTTAACACCTAGCATTAAAGACACTTTTCCACTGCATGCAAGCAAGCTGCACCATTACCATAATATGATAAACACACTGCTGATCACCAATTGACAATCATCAGTTCCAGTGTTACTATCAGTATCATTGGATTTGGGACACAAGACACAAATCCAATGGTGGCATTCATTGTCTCTCTTTTTTTTTTTTTTTTGATTAGATTCAACTTTATTGTCATTACACATGTACAAGTAAAAGGCAACAAAATGCAGTTTCAGTCTAACCAGCAGTGCAATAGCAGCAAGTGCAGGATACAGGTATAAGTTATAAAGTGCAGTTATAGAAAAACTATGGTAATATTTACAGATGGATGTACTATGAACATTATATACAGGTTGCATTAGCTATGAACAGAGATTTACAATAAATTAATATGTACAGGATGCTATTAATAATCAGAAGTGTGCAGATAGATAAACATAATTACAAATGTCCATGTGCAGTGGGTATGTACAGTTCAAATAAATGAATCAGTGCAATGAATATGTGCAAACTTTAAATGTGCAAATGTTAAGTAGTGCAGTGATTGTGAAGAGTATAAGTTAGAGAAGTGTGGGCGTGTATTGGGGGGGCAAAAGAGTCAGTGAGGGGCAGAGTTCAAAAGGGAGACAGCTCTGGGGTTGGTTTGTGCCAGAAAGTATGTAGTGAGAAGTACGTATGGCTGCATTTCATCTTTAAAACGAATTCTACGGGGCGGTATGATGTTGTTCCTTTTCGCGCTTACCAGCTGACCACTTCTGTATGGACAGCTTTCCCATTGTTACCAGTTTATCCAGTTAGCTCGCAAAGAGGAGTTGACCACGACGATGGGGTTTGAGTCTGGTGAAGTTCCAGAAAGTGGGTTAGACATAAACAAAAGCCAAAAAATAAAACAAACAAGTAAATAACAGGGTGAGAACGAGGTAAAATCTGAAAATGTGGTAAAAATCAGGCGAAGACTTTTCTTTGTCTGGATTGCTTTTGAAAATCTGCCGATTTGGTTTAGGGAAGTGGGTAGATGGGTCAATTGGTGCTTTTGAAAACAATATTGGTTGGGTTTAGGGAAGAAGGAGGGTGGGTCAGTCGATCGGTCAGTCAGTCAGTCATTTGACAGCGGCCTCTGGTGGATTTACACGAAAAGAGCTGGCACGAGTGACACTCGCAAGAGAAATTTGAGGTCTAAAAAAGCATACACAGTGGCCTCTGGTGGATTTGTGAAAACAAAAACTGAAAAAAAGCAATAATCCCACCCATTTTAAATGATGCAAAGTTGCAGTGGAAATGCAAACAGAAACTTTTTTTGTCAATCCAGTCACAAGTGGATAACCCATGGATAGATGTAAATAGGGTCTTACATTGACTGTGATCCTTTTAGGTCACATCATGTGGCCAAATATTTGAACAGTGATATGCACAAACATGTTGCTTATTACACACTCAGGGATGTGCAGCAGCACACAATCATCTTTAAATATGAATTTATGAAAAATTATGTGTTTTTATGGAACGTTTTGTGGAGAAAATCAACAGCAAAACAAAGCATTCATACTTCACTGTGTTGTAATAAAACTCACTGATTACCATCAAAAGTGTAATTACCATCTATATCTTTTTCATTTGCTTGCTTTCCCAATTGTCATTAACCCATATAACACAGAATTGTTCATTCAGTAGTAGTTGTACACCACACTGAGCGTTCTAGCAAATATCATTTAGAGCCTGACAAAAGAAGAGGGAAAGGCCCTGATGAAATCCGAGTATATATTCGAGCGGTCACAAGAGACACATTTGAACAGATGTTGTTTTATTATTTTTTTTTCACCAAGATCTGGCAACTCTAATGAGCCGAGATGTAGCTTGTTACTTGTGATTTCTTGCATCGTACTTCCAGAAAATACACAACTATTACATGTAAATGTCAATAATGAGTGAGTTTCTGATGAAATAAAGTGAATGACTGAACAAATAAAGACATTAACCCATAATTAATCATTAACCTATTAAATGGAATCAAGATATCCCATGTTTTAAAATTTTTAAGTGTAAAATAAAAATACATCAGAGGACCATTGGACCATCTGAAAATCAAAAAAAAAGAAATTGATGGAAACATTACAAAGGAAGTATAAGAAATACACAGACACTGCACTGACACTGCGAAACACAAAGTTCTCCAATGACATCAGAGAAAACTGAGTTAGAGAGAGGCAGACTGATAGGAACAACATTTTTTAGGTGAACCATTGCATCAGGAGTTTCCAGGAGTCTCAATCTGGTAACTGTGTGCTATCAAAAGGAAACCAGAAACCTTAAGTAGTTGCAACAAAATTTTAAACATCTGTCAATTCAGTTCCTCTCCATCAAGTGATCAAGCCTTTTGTGATGGACGGTCATGATTAGATCAATATCATGAAACTAAATTCTCAGTGAGTCACAGAAGCATGAGACCTCGGTTTGATACACGAAGATCTCCTTCATATTACTCCAAACATGTGTGTTGATTTTTCAGTTCTCTCTGCATGTGGTCGCTGTGAGATTGGCCTGGTTTTGCCCATGTAACAATTCTGCTCTGAGAAAGCATGAAGAGGGACTAGCAATACGTCCCTATCAAAACCACATGTGCTTGTCGTTTCCCCATATGGCTGGTGTTATAGAGAGTAGAAGGTATGACCCAGGTACTTTACATACAGAATTTAGATTTTCCCTGCAGAGAATGGTCTCCTGGTATGTTCACAGGAGTCCAGGGGACATAAATCAATTGTTACTATGTTGGCCTTTGAAAATCATTATAATCTTTCAGCTACAGCTACGGTCATTTCAGATACGTTTACGGATTTTGGTCAATTACCCATTTATTTAAATGGTTAAAGCACTCTAAACAATTAATATAAGTGAATTACTGTGGCACAAACATTAAAAGCACACCATCATTCAGATATTATTCAATTGGGAGAGGGTTAAGTTTTTTGATGACAAGGACAGTCAAATATAATCTAGATGGACAGGCAGACTAACAGACAGATCTGACAGGCATAAAACAAAAGAGTGACAAAAACAAGACAGAAAGAAACAATAGAACACCACATTGAAAATAAACAACACAGAGATAGAAGGCAGCAGAACAATAGATAAAATGATGAACGGACAGACAGACAGGCCTGATAAACAGACCTGATTGAGAGATAGACAGAACAAAAGAGCAAAACAGAATAGAGAATCATCGAAACAAGAAAGAAAGAAAGAAAGAAGCAGAACTTTAGATTGATAATGAGTAACACAGAGACAGGCGAATGGATGGATGGAGAGACAGATGGATTCACTGATAGATGAATGAATGATACAGAGAGATGATTGGATAAAATGACAGATAGATAGATAGATAGATAGATAGATAGATAGATAGATAGATAGATAGATAGATAGATAGATAGATAGATAGATAGATAGATAGATAGATAGATAGATTTTAGCTGGGTTGAGTTTACTGGAGTAGATGGATTCAGGCCATTTTTCATGGTTTACTTGGCCTCTGGTTTCTCAATATAACAGAGGCTGGCAGGCATAAGATATTGAGTTTCTGTACCCAGGCACATTCATTGTGTGCTAATCGTGTTGTCACTATGACTAGTAATCCAAGACTAACCACGAATCAGGACAGCATCTTGGGCTTCATCTCCAGGGGCTTGGCATTACCCGAGGGCCTCTCACTTGGAGTCTACAGCACTTTTGCTTTTTCTTCCCACCAACCCAGAAGTTTATTTTTGGTACTCTGTGAAATGTAGGAGTCAGGTAGGCAAAATGTTATTCAAATGAATGACCATAAATCATTCCTTCTCCTGTACACCGCTTTACTATACTGGGTTTGATGACAACAAAAGTCAGGCCATTTCTTTCTCATACAAATTTGTCATTGCAATAACAGTGGAGGAAGAATTGGGTGTATGATAAACAAATATGATTTTTATGATAACCTGATTATCTGCACTTGGATTAACAATGCAAGCATATAGAGTCACTCTAGTGGTGTCTGTCTATGAAGAGATCAACCAAAAAGGGCCTTTGATAACAACGAACTATGGCAAAAAATGTGCAACAAAAGTATTACAGTATGTTTCAGATTTTACCTGAATTCGTTACTCAAGGAATAATAACTGAGACCTTATACCTGTGATGTAGACCACCTGTTCAGTCCAGGCAGTCATTTCAGTGACATACTGAACCCTGGATATTTTTATCCTCTATGGAGGTTGAATTTTTCTAGAGGCTGGAGTAGGTACTGTTATGGCTCCATTTTCAAAATGTATAGAAAAATTATGCCGGAAGAGACTCACAACAAAACCCCCATTGTAATATTTCTTTCATTTGCAGTTTCTAAACCACAACATGTGTCACAGTCAGGCCAGGGGTCCGTTCTTCGTACGTGGATTACTCAATTAGCTGGATTTGGTTGTTGATGATTTGACACGATGCAGGATCATTTAGTTCTTCAAAACAAATCCGAGAGTTGTTTTCATAGCAACAGGTCTGGTAGCTCAAACCTGCTTGGGAGCTGGCTCATTTAATATTAATAGGATTAGATCGGGTCATTTCAAGCAAAGGTAGTACTAAAAATATGTACCAAATCCTGATTTTTCTTACAGTAGTAACCTATAGATTATATACACTTGGGAAAATAGTAAAAAAAATGTTTATATATACAAATTTATAATAATTTATATTATTTAAAATTAAATAATTAATAATATTTATGTTTATATACATATACTTTAAAAATTATATGTAAATAAAACCTATGCAATCTGCACTCCGAAATATAAGTAGAAAAAAGGGGTGGTTCTCCCCAAGGAGATCAAAGAGAACATTTAATATGGATTTTTTTAGATACAAACACGTACTATTTTAAGGTACTGATCCAGCTTTAGTACAGTTTCTGTATAAGAAAAGACAACATGCAAAATATTCAACTGTTTTTTGTTTGTTTGTTTTTTGTAAAGGAATAATAATTTATGCAGTCATGCACATTTTTTGACAGCTAATATGCTGGTGATTTGATGCTTTGCAGAAGTTGCAGACAACTTTACAATATCAAAATGTTTTTTAATGCAAAATTAATTTAAATTCCTTAGCAGATTGAGAAATTAAAATAGGCCTCTGCTATTATAAAGAAAATCCAATCTTAACTGTAAAACTAAATAAATTCTCATGAAAGGATAAAGGATGCAGCTAACAACAAATGTGGAGAATTATTGCGTATCGCATTTAATAAACCATTTACTACAAATTTTATATAATTTTGCTCACATGGATATTTGAATATTAATCAGATGACATCACACTGCTGTGCCGTCAGCCAATCGTTGCATTGCAGATCATGATTTTGAGTATCAATAGATCTGTCCTTTGTAGAACCAAATTAGTCAGAGAGTTATCAAGATTCAAGCTGCGGTCACACTTGACTTTTCTTCCCATAGACTTCCATTCATATGCACGCGAATGCGTCAGACCGGAAACGCGGGGTCATGCGTGAAGTTTCGCAGGTTGCTGCGGTGCAAAGTTCAAGCTTGGTGAACTCTAACCTGCGAAATCGCATCACTTGGCTGCATGGAACCATTCGAGGATCAAAACAGGATCTCTCTGGACAGAAATTTAAAACATGGAGCGATCGCTGGCTTTTTAAAATGTCTAATAAGCTTGTTTAATCCCGCCCCTTTTCGCAGCGCAGCACGACAAAATTTCGCACACACAAAGCCCGGTGTGACCGTAGCTTAATAGATCCAGGATCTGCCAAATCATCTTAGATCATTTAAGCAGTAAAAAGAACCCCTGGTTCTCCCTTCTTTCAGTCACCACAACCACCCCGATCACCATCACCTGAATTTTGATTAGTCCCGCACCTGCATGTCATCATGTCCCATTATCCCAGCACAATAAAAGCACACTCTATTCTGCACTCAATGTCTGGCCTCATTACACCAATGAAGGACTGCATGCTCCATACAGTCAGTAAGTGCATTTGACTTCATGCTGTGCAGATCAATCGAAATCTGTCTTAAAGCGGAGCATGCTGGTTAGAAATTTTGTCTGGCTTGACGCTGCACAGACGCCATGGGACTATTACATGTAGCATCAAAGTACTGTGACAGCGCTCCAAGCGCTGAATTGACTCAGCCGGTGCAGCATCTGAAGAGAGACTGCAGGAGCTGTGATGACGACACTGATATTACACGATTGGTTTGATTCCCCGCATGACAACACCCACATTCGCTTCGCGTTTATTAATGGACAACCTCTGTCTCACAAACTTCCAGATAAACTATTTATTTTTTGTGCCATCTCTATCTTGTACACATCATGCTTATTAAAAGACTACAAATACTTTACTGCAGTAGGCTAAATAATCTTTTTTTGTTAAATAATTTGTATAAAAAGGCTAGATTGCTTGCAAAGGTTTATTTTTGACATTTTCATACAGACCCTTTACTGTATACAGCTCCATAAATGATTTAAATTATACATTTTTAGTGAATAATCAAACATCAACTCAAAATAAGTCTTACAAACTTGTAATATAATAGTCATCATTGATCATGCACTGTTTTCTTAACAAATAGAGATAAATAATTATTCTATAAAATTGTTCTAAAATAATTTTTACATTTAGTTTTATACTGTCAAGCTGTGTAAAGAAATAAAAGAAATTTAAAAGCAACATATCTAGCTTTTTCTGTAAAATTTCCACTGAAATTGTAACTTATTTTGGGAATGTCCTTTTGTTCAATCGTTTTGGATCAATGTATTTGCATTAATAAATAAATCATTGATCTCGCCATGTGATTTGTCATGATGTAACAAAATACGAGCCCTGGGGTGTCTGACCTGACAACCTCGTTTGCACTCGGCTAATCTCGTTGATCACCAGCTGCAACCGTGGTTCAAGTCGAACGCACCTAGTGTCTTAGCTATATTCGAAGTTACTCACCTCTCCTGTTCTTTTTGATCTCCAATGTCTGCGTCTTTCTTCCTAGTGTGGTCTATCTTGGTTCTCTGACTGGTTGTCATTTGGTCCCCATGTCTGGTTCTCTGTGTTCCTGGTTCCCTGTCATCATCCATCTGGTCAAGCCATCTTCATCCTGCATACCTGCTTCGTGTGTCACTATATATACTGCCATTCTTTAAAATTAACTGTTCATATACTTACCACCCTCGCTGCAGTGCCTTCTTGTGACATGTTAAACATAGTTCACACACACACACACACATAGTTATGTTGTTCCAACTTCCTCTTAAAAAAACATTCTGTAGACCAGGGGTGCTCAACCCTGCTTTTGGAGATCTATCTTTCTGCTGAGTTCAGCTCCATCGCTGATCAAACACACCTGAACTAATTAATCAAGACCTGACCAGCACTTGATAATTACAGGCAGGTGTGTTTGATAAGGGTTGCAACTGAAATCTGCAGGACAGTAGATCTCCAGGAGCAGGGTTGGTCACTTCTGCTGTAGACTTTATTGGTTGTTTATTTCACACAATTACAACAAATTGACGTAAAAAGGCTTTTTCTAGTCTTCACAAGCCACTCAAAGCAAAACAAACAAGTAAAACAGAGTAGGCTTAAAACCCAAAACCCAAAAACAACAGATAAACTATGAATATAACAGACTATCAGTAGTGGAAAGAGTACTGAAAAATCAGACTCGGGTAAAAGTAACATTACTTAGCCAAAAATGTAGTGCAAGTAGAGTAAAAGTATGTGTTGTAAATATTGCTTAAAGTATGAGTAAAAAGCAGACCTTTCAAAAATATTCAAGAGTAGTGAGTGTTACACTGTAAAAAGCTGATTTATTTACATGTAATTAGTGTGTGTAAATGTAACATTCTGTAGTGCATTTCGTTATTGCCCAGCAGGCACACAACATCATAAGACGTTAATATTTAGGTTAGATGTTAGGTGACCAAAATTCCAGCATCTAAGGACAACGTTATTTTGTCAAATGATGTGCAGTGTCAAATTACGTTGATATTTGGTTGATTTTAGGTTTTGTTATTAAGTGACCAAAATCCAACGTTGAGCCAACATCTTAAACCAGCGTCGTATTGACAACAAATACTGATATTTATTCGTCAGGTATGGAAACCAAAATCCAACATCTGATAGACGTCATAGTGGTAACATCCACACAACGTCAAGCTGTAACATCATTAGATGTTGATAGTTGGTTGATTTTAGGTTGGATGTTGGAAATTGAACTAAGCCTGACATTTGTTTCTGACATCAACCTGATTTTCATTTCCAAACAAAATGCAACGTCCCCATGACTCTGTGGTACAACATCAATCGGACGTCATGTTGATGTCTTGTGCTTGCTGGGTGTTTAAAACCATTTCACTCATCAGAATCAGAATCAGAATCAGAAAGAGCTTTATTGCCAGGTATGTTCACACATACGAGGAATTTGTTTTTGTGACAGAGCTTCTACAGTGCAACAGGATAACAGACAAAAAAAAACAGGACAAAAAAACAGATAATAAATATATATTTTTTAAAATAGAAGTAAGTAGTGAGTGCAAATATACAGATTGACAAGTGTATGTACGCGTTTATTATTATATACAACGTTATATGTGCAGCTGTTATGTGCAAATTAGCATGTAAAGTGTGTGGTTAAATAAGTGTATTTGTGTATAAAAGTGTATAGCAAGTAGTGATGTTGGTTCCACAATTATTATCATCAAGTGTTCATGAGATGGATTGCCTGAGGGAAGAAACTGTTTCTGTGTCGGGCTGTTCTGGTGCGCAGTGCTCTGTAGCATCGACCAGAAGGTAAAAGTTCAAAGAGGCAGTGTGCTGGGTGTGAGGGGTCCAGAGTGATTTTGGCAGCCCTTCTGCTCGCTCTGGATAGGTACAGTTCTTGGGGAGTAGGAAGGGTTGTACCAGTGATTCGCTCAGCAGTCCGAACTATTCGACGTAGTCTTTGGAGATCGTATTTAGTAGCTGAGCTAAACCAGACAGTTATTGATGTGCAGATGACTGATTCAGTGATGGAGGTGTAGAACTGTTTCAGCAGCTCCTTTGGGAGGTTAAACTTCCTCAGCTGACAAAGAAAGTACAGCCTCTGTTGAGCTTTTTTGACAATAGAGTCAATGTGAGTGTCCCATTTCAGGTCCTGAGAGATGGTGGTGCCCAGGAACCTGAATGAATCCACTGCTGCCACAATGCTGTCCATGATGCTCAGTGGGGGGAGAGCAGGGGGGTTTCTCCTGAAGTCCACTATCATCTCCACTGTTTTGAGCGTGTTGAGCTCCAGGTTGTTGTGACTGCACCAGACAGCCAACTCCTTAACCTCCTGTCTGTAAGCAGACTCGTCACCATCCTGAATGAGGCCGATAAGTGTGGTGTCATCTGCAAACTTCAAGAGCTTCACAGAGGAGTCTTTTGAAGTGCAGTCATTCGTGTACAGGGAGAAGAGCAGATGGGAGAGGACACACCCCTGGGGGGCGCCAGTGCTGATTGTGTGGATACTAGATGAGAATTTTCCCAGCTTCACCAGCTGCTTGCTGCCTGTCCGTTAGGAAGCTGTTGATCCACTGACAGACAGAGGTGGGCACAGAGAGCTGAGTTAATTTGGGCAGGATAAGTTTTGGGATGATAGTGTTAAACGCAGAGCTGTCAACAAACAAGATCCTCACATAGGTCCCTGGTCTGTCTAGGTGTTGCAGAACATAATGCAGTCATTTACTGCATCATCCACAGACCTGTTTGCTCTGTACGCAAACTGAAGAGAGTCCAGTGAGGGTTCAGTGATGTCCTTCAGGTGGGCCAGCACCAGTTTTTCAAAAGACTTGAGATTTTCAAATGACCACAGATGTTAGTGCTACCGGTCTGTAGTCATTTAGTCCTGTAAGTTTGGGTTTCTTTGGGATGGGGATGATGGTGGAGCGTTTGAGGCAGGAGGGCACTTCACACAGCTCCAGTGATCTGTTGAAGATCAGGGTGAAGATGGGGGCCAGTTGGTCAGCACAGGATTTTAAACAGGCTCGTGTTATAAAATCTGGGCCTGGTGCTTTTTTCCTCTTCTGTTTCTGGAAGACCTGGCACACCTCCTCTTCACTGAACTGAAGTGCAGGTATGGGGGAGGCGGGGGGTGGTGGAGGTGTTAATAGTGGCGTGAAGAGCAGTTCAGAGTGGGTGTGGGGGGTTTTCTCAAACCGGCAGTAAAACTCATTCAGGTCGTTTGCAAGTCGTTCATTGTCTACAGTGCTGGGGGATGGTGTCTTGTAGTTTGTGATGTTTTTCAGACTTTTCCACACAGATGCTGAGTCGCTGGAAGAGAACTGAGTCCTTAGTTTCTCAGAATAGTTCCTTTTTGCGACTCTGATCTCCTTTTCCAGTGTGTATTTGGCCTGTGTATACAAGACCCTATCCCCATTCCTGTAAGCAACCTCCTTGGCCTGACGTAGCTGTCTGAGTTTTACAGTGAACCATGGTTTGTCATTGTTGCATGTGAGTTGAGTCCTGGTAGGAATGCACACATCTTCACAGAAACTGATATAAGATGTTACAGTCTCTGTGAGCTCATCCAGATCGTTTGCAGCAGCTTCAAAAACACTCCAGTCAGTGAGGTCGAAACAGGCTTGTAGATCCTGCTCTATTTCGTTAGTCCATCTTTTCACAGATCTTAATACAGGTTTGGCTGTTTTCAGTTTCTGCCTGTAGGTTGGAATGAGATGAATCAAACAATGGTCAGAGTGTCCCAAAGCTGCTCGTTGGATGGAGCGGTATGCATCCTTTATTGTGGTATAGCAGGGATCCAATATATTACTGTCTCTTGTGGGACATGTAACATGCTCTGTATATTTTGGCAGTTCACGGGATAGTTTTGCTTTGTTAAAATCCCTGAGAATGATTAAAACAGAGTCCGGGTGTTGTTGCTCTATAACTGTGATCTGATCAGCTAGTTTCTGTATCGGCAGGCTCGCGTGCGCGTGAGGAGGAATGTAAACACTGACGAGGATGAACTCGCGCGGGGAGTAAAAAGGCTTACAGTTCTTCAAGATCTGGACAGCACATCTTCTTTAAAACTGTTACATCTGTACACCACCTTTCATTGATGTAAAAGCACATCCCGCCACCGTGCGATTTCCGCGTTGATTCTTCGTCGCGATCCGCTCTGAACAGCTGATAGCCCGGTAGGTGAAGCGCGTTGTCCGGTATGGTGTTGTTCAGCAAGGTTTCCGTGAAACACAGAGCAGCTGAATGCAGAAAATCCCTGTTTGTCTGAGAGAGCAGAATAAGTTTGTCTATTTTGTTGGGTAGAGAGCAGAGATTTGGCAGATGGATGCTAGGCAACGCGGTCCGAAATCCGCGCTGTCTGAGTTTCACAAGCGCGCCTGCACGCTTTCCTCGTCTGCGCGCTTGAAAGCGTTTGAGTAGCACTGAGGCTCCGCCTACTGTCCAACAGAACATCAGATAAATCCAGGTATGGAAAAATATTTGGTGGTGTATGTGCCCGAATGTCCAACAATTCGTCTCTGGTGAAACTAATTGTAGGAATGTGACTCGAGACAGGACAAACTGACAAAAACACAAACACTACTGCAGAGCACAAAACGGAGGCGGCCATCGTCATCGGCGCCATCTTGGATATACTTGGATATACTTGGATAATCATACAGTAAACATTCGTCATCTTCTCATCAGTGACATGCATCTAAACAGTCTCTGGATCAATGCGTGTAAAGATTTTGGACATCTTCTTGGACACTTTTAATGCCTCCAAACAGTTTGCTGCAATTATAAATCGCCCATGTCTTGAGGTAGCTATGATGCGATTTATCTTTTATGTGCGAACTGATTGGACAGGAATCGCAGGACTGATTTTTCTAATCCACATAGACAGGAAAAAATAAAGTAGTGATTGCAGGTTGAAGGAAAGTAGTGGAGTAAAAGTACCAATACTGCACTAAAAATGTACTCAAGGGAAAGTAAAAGAACACATTTATAAAACTACTTAGTAAATTACAATTCCTGAGACAAACTACTCAATTACAGTAATTTGAGTATTTGTAATTTGTTACTTTACACCACTGCAGACTATGGTATCAAAAACATCCTATGGGGCCGTTTAAGCCACAACATCAACAAAAACAGAATCTTTTTATACATTTTGGCTGTTCATTTATAACAGTTCCTTAATTAGCACTTCTTGTGTGTATTACCTCTTTTTGTTGAATCGCGGAACACATTCTCAATTAAGTCCATTTGGACAAAAGGATCTGCTAAATGACTAAGGGTAAATATAAATGATGAACAACAACATAATTTTAGGACTGAAAACACATACAGTCCAAAACAGGATTCAAAGCTGAAGTATTTGAAAAAGCTGCCATTGTTGTGACTGTGTAAATACTCAAAAACGATCCATAAATAACTGACCAAAAAAATCACTGAACGAAAGTCTTGAGAAGAATGGTGTCACGCATGTGCATAGTATTTCTTGAGCGAAGTGTAGATTAAAGCTCAGCGGCAGAGTGTGCAGTAGTGTTGTTGCCCTAGTGCTTCTTAAGGCCTCATTCACACAATAGCAGCGACTTTGTAGCTGCCTGTCACTCTGGGTGCAAACGCAGGTCTGTGTAGGTCTACAGCACAAACACCATAAGCTGAGAGAGGATAACAAGAGCTCTACTGGTGCTCCTATTAGCTGTCACTCAAGAAAGTTGCTCTTCATTTGCATAAAGTTGAAGGATTCTCAACTTTGTCACGTTGATCATCACGCCCACTTAGTCGCCAACGTTTACTGTCGCTCGCGTAGACGGAGGTTGCCGGAAACCGCTCACTCTCAGTTGAAATGAACAATGGCTTGTTGCTTTGCTGCTGCGAATCATTTGTAGTGTGTATGAAGCCTGTTTCACACCGCAAGCGTCAGCAGCGCGTGTTTTTTCGGCATCCATGTTAACAGATTAGAGCTTTCATACTGCACGCAGCAGCAGCGCGTCAGTGCAAGGTGTGAGCGTCGCTGAAGCAGCAGTGCCGCGATAGTTTCGGCGCTGGGTGTAATTTTGCCGTGCTGCTCACGCTCGATCAAATGTGACAATGTATTGATAATGATCAAAACACATTGAATGACAATGAAATAAAAAAGTAGCAATTTTACCCAATAAATAATGTGTTAATAATATCCACTGATTTATATACAGTCAATCAAATGAACTTAAACGATTAAAAACTGCAACAAACATTTATTTAGGCCCGAACTACAAATCCAAATGAAAAATAATTTTAGTATCTGTTTTGCTTAAGTTGCACACTAGTGTTGGAGGAGAGGGGAAATAAAAAGTGGCTGCTTAAAAGGGCACACAGGTTACCCCTTTTTTCATATTTAATAAAAGTCTTTTGTGTCCCCAGAATGTGTCTGTAAAGTTCCAGCTCAAAACAATCATCAGATTATTTATTACAGCTGTTTGAAATGTCTATATTATAGCTGAAAAAAAAGTTGTTGCTGTTTTTTTTGTACTGGGCCTTTAAGGCTAGTCCTCCCCGCCCACCGTTCCCACGTGCCTGTCAGCAATCGCCGCCCTCGGCTGCCTCAGGAAGCAGATATCACGTAACGTGTGTGAGAAATACTACAGTAAGAACTTTAACAATCAGTATTTGATGCATTTTTTTTGTGGAGTTGCAACAATGAGTCCCACACAATGTCATTACAAAGTTCACGCACACACACATAGCACAGACACACACACATAGCGTAGACACAAACACACACACATAGCGCAGACATACACACACACATAGCGCAGACACACACACACACATAGAGCGCACACACACACACTTAGCGCACACACACACACAAACACACAGAGAGAGACAGCGCGTTAAGCTTTGCACTCGTTTTGCACGCATATGTGACATGATACTGGTAATATCCACTGCTGTATGGATATCTGTTATGTTAATGTACAAAATAAACCTGATTTAATGTCCACAAACCGGGATTGAAGCGTCTTTTTTTATAATTGTTCTGACACGCGGCTGTGCTTATTAAGTGAATCTAAAGTTACACACATGCTCTGTTTTAAAACATTTTAAACTTGTAAAATTCACTCTTGATCACGTTTAAAGATTAATTGATGATCCTAGCGAACTGAACAGACCTTTTTTTCCCGGTTGCTTTGCGCTCGTCCTCTCTTGTTGATATGATTATACACGTGACCGGTACATGTCAATGCGCTCAGCTGTCAGTCAATATTGGTGGGCGGGGGGACCGCACTCCTACGTAAAGTTGCGGTCGATCTGAAAACTGTTCCAATTGGTCCACTGTTTTTATGTTGTTAAATTTGAAAAAAAAAAACGACTGGGTGTGTTTATTTCACCCCAATATGACAGTTTATACACTATACTTACACACATTTCTGTCCAAACAGCTTGTAAAGTAGATTTTTCGCCATAGGTGCCCTTTAAGACTGCTATTTACGGGAGTTGTAATCCATAGCGAAGTATATTGTGGGTAGTGCAGTTCGACACGCATGCTGGATGATGTGAGCTCGCCGTGTGCAGTGCAGCTGAAGAAGAGGAAGAAAGCTTTATTCGGCTTTGTATTATGTTCACTCAAGTTATTCCACCCAGGAGCTGTTTGCACTGTGAACCTGACAACACAAATATAAGTAAAAGAAGGGTATGCATTGATTCCTTTTGTCCGTCTCATCCTTTGCAAGAGCTGTTACACTTTAAAAGTGTATTTGTATATATAGAGAGATATGTAACTAGATAGAATAGACAGAGATAGATTGATCTCTGCAGCAGCTGCAAAAGAGCTGCACGCTGCAGACGCAGCTGGTGTGAAAGGCAAATGCCTGCGTGCTGCTTCTGCTCTCCATATGCGCTGCACACACTCTATTCACGCACTGCTTTCGCTTGCGGTGTGAAACAGGCATGAGGCTTAATGCTTCATCAGCAATGTGTGGATTTACATAACAATACAAGCTAATAGAGATGAGCAACAAGCCACTAACGAAACACTTTCCTACAGGCACTAGTGGGAAGAGTACTAAAAAATCATACTAAGTTAAAGTAAAGTACCAATCCTTTGAAAGCAGGTTGTTGCGTTTACATGCAGAACAAAATTTGTGTAGCCTAACAGCAAAAATCTAGCTGACAATGTTACTATTTAGGAAATCCACTTTTAAAACCTTACTAACAAGCTAGAAGAGTTTCCAGCAGTTGGTGCTGCAAACCAAGCTTTTACTGCACTTATAGAATACAATTTTGACCTGTTTCTGAGTGGTACAGAACGGTGCAGTATGGTTCACCTTTATCAGGCTTGCGTTTCAACTGCCAAAAGGGTACCAATCTTCACCAGCACATGTAACCTCTGTTAGAAAGTTATTCCGTCATTTCGAGTTCGAAAGAGTCCAAAAGGTGATGATATCTGTTAAACATGGCAGTTTGTTTCTGTTTTAGTTTGCTGAAAGAATCATTTGCTTCTTTGTTTTGTTGGATTTGCACTCTCGCGTTTGTGTGTTTCTAAAAGGATCGAATGTCAGAAGCACTTCAATAATCACGCGCATGTTATTATCAGCTCAAGAAGTTAATTTTTTCAAATATAGATGCGTGGCGAGAAAGCAAAACCATTCGCGATTTAGACGGCCTTTTAAAGGTTATAATAGTTCTAGATTTTTCATTATTTTTATTTTTTATTTCGTTTTGACTTTTTGTTTTCAAATTCAGTTAGTTTTAATTAGTTATTAGAGGTAGATTTACTAGTTTTTATTAGTGTCTATATTTTGAAATGACTTAGTTTTAGTTTAGTTTTTATTAGTTTCATTATTAGTTTTAGTTTTTTCTAAATAGGGATATTTGTTAGGTGCAAGAATCAAAATCAATGGAATAAAAATTGTATAATAATAAAAACTTGGCCATACATTTTTTGAAACCTGTATTTATACACACATACATGATTGTCTACCAATTCCATACCCATCCTCAACTTCAAATACAACAGCCCACAAGATATAGCAGCCTTAAGTAAGCCTTAAGTAAAAGTAAAGGCTGCTCTGAGGTTAGATAAACAGTAGTAAAGGGAAGTTCAGATATTTAACGCGGATGTTTGGAATCAACATACCAAATTATGTAGTCAGCAAGTGTAATTTCAGTCAGTTAAAACATCACCATGATCTGAAAAATCTAAAGGTATGTAATATTGGCCCCTGGGAAGCTTGCTGGGGACAGGGACCCCTTAGGTGGAGGGAAAGGGGGCCTCTGGGGCCCAGACTGCAAGTCCAGGGAGAGAGGAAGTCCCTTGGGTAGCTTGCTGGGATCAGGGAAACCTTAGGAGGAGGGCAAGGGGGCCGTTTTGGGCCCAGACTGCAAGTCCAGGGAGAGAAGTTGGCTCCTGGGAAGCTTGCTGGGGTCAGGGACCCCGTAGGTGGAGGGCAGGGGGGCCCTCTGGGTCCCAGACTGCATGTCCAGGGAGAGATGTTGGCCCCTGGATAGCTTGCTGGGGTCAGGAACCCCTTTGTTGGATGGCAAGGGGTCCTCTGGGGCCCAGATCGCTGGTCCAGGGAGAGAGGTAGGCCCCTGGGTAGCTTGCTGGGGACATGGGTTCCCTTAGGTGGAGGTCAAGAGGGCCCTCTTGGGCCCAAACTGCAAGTCCAGGGAGAGAGGTTGGCCCCTGGGTAGCATGCTGGGGTCAGGGACCCCTTAGGTGGAGGGCAAGGGGGCCCTCTAGGGCCCAGACTGCAAGTAAAGAGAAAGAGGTTTGCCCCTAAGTATCTTGCTGGGGTCAGGGACCCTTTAACTGGAGGGCAAGGGTGCCCTCTGGGGCCCAGACTGCGAGTCCAGGGAGAGAGGGTGGCCCTTAGGTACATTGCTGGGGTAAGGGACCCTTGAGGAGAAGGGAAAGGGGGCCCTCTGGGGCCAAGACTGCAAGTCCGAGGAGAGAGGTTGGCCCCTGGGTAGCTTGCTGGGGTCAAGGACCCCTTAGATGGAGGGCAAAGAGTCTCTCTGGGGCCCAGACTGCAAGTCCAGCGAGAGAGGTTGGCCCCTGGGAAGCTTTTGGGGGGACAGGGACCCCTTAGGTGGAGGGCAAGGGGGCCTCTGGCGCCCAGACTGCAAGTCCAGGGAGAGAGGTAGGCCCTTGGGCAGCATGCTGGGGTCAGGAACCCTTTAGGTGGAGGGCAAGGGGGCCCTCTGGGCTCCAGATTGCAACTCCAGGGAGAGAGGATGGCCACTGTGTAGCATGCTGGGGTCAGGAACCCCTTAGGTGGAGGGCAAGGGGGTCCTAAAGAGCCCAGACTGCAAGTCCAGGGAGAGAGGTTGGCCCCTGGGTAGCTTGCTGGGATCAGGGAAACCTTAGGAGGAGGGCAAGGGGGCCGTTTTGGGCCCAGACTGCAAGTCCAGGGAGAGAAGTTGGCTCCTGGGAAGCTTGCTGGGGAAAGGGTCCCCTTAGGTTGAGGGCAAGGGGGCCTCTGGTGCCCAAACTGCAAGTCCAGGGAGAGAGGTTGGCCCCTGGGTAGCTTGCTGGGGTCAGGGACCCTTAGGTGGAGGGCAAGGGGGCCTCTGGGGCCCAGACAGCTGGTCAAGGGAGAGAGGAAGGCCCCTGGGAGCTTGCTGGGGTCAGGGACCCTTTAGGTGGAGGGCAAGGGTGCCCTCTGGGGCCCAGACTGCGAGTCCAGGGAGAGAGGGTGGCCCTTAGGTACATTGCTGGGGTAAGGGACCCTTGAGGAGAAGGGAAAGGGGGCCCTCTGGGGCCAAGACTGCAAGTCCGAGGAGAGAGGTTGGCCCCTGGGTAGCTTGCTGGGGTCAAGGACCCCTTAGATGGAGGGCAAAGAGTCTCTCTGGGGCCCAGACTGCAAGTCCAGCGAGAGAGGTTGGCCCCTGGGAAGCTTTTGGGGGGACAGGGACCCCTTAGGTGGAGGGCAAGGGGGCCTCTGGCGCCCAGACTGCAAGTCCAGGGAGAGAGGTAGGCCCTTGGGCAGCATGCTGGGGTCAGGAACCCTTTAGGTGGAGGGCAAGGGGGCCCTCTGGGCTCCAGATTGCAACTCCAGGGAGAGAGGATGGCCACTGTGTAGCATGCTGGGGTCAGGAACCCCTTAGGTGGAGGGCAAGGGGGTCCTAAAGAGCCCAGACTGCAAGTCCAGGGAGAGAGGTTGGCCCCTGGGTAGCTTGCTGGGATCAGGGAAACCTTAGGAGGAGGGCAAGGGGGCCGTTTTGGGCCCAGACTGCAAGTCCAGGGAGAGAAGTTGGCTCCTGGGAAGCTTGCTGGGGAAAGGGTCCCCTTAGGTTGAGGGCAAGGGGGCCTCTGGTGCCCAAACTGCAAGTCCAGGGAGAGAGGTTGGCCCCTGGGTAGCTTGCTGGGGTCAGGGACCCTTAGGTGGAGGGCAAGGGGGCCTCTGGGGCCCAGACAGCTGGTCAAGGGAGAGAGGAAGGCCCCTGGGAGCTTGCTGGGGTCAGGGACCCTTTAGGTGGAGGGCAAGGGTGCCCTCTGGGGCCCAGACTGCGAGTCCAGGGAGAGAGGGTGGCCCTTAGGTACATTGCTGGGGTAAGGGACCCTTGAGGAGAAGGGAAAGGGGGCCCTCTGGGGCCAAGACTGCAAGTCCGAGGAGAGAGGTTGGCCCCTGGGTAGCTTGCTGGGGTCAAGGACCCCTTAGATGGAGGGCAAAGAGTCTCTCTGTGGCCCAGACTGCAAGTCCAGCGAGAGAGGTTGGCCCCTGGGAAGCTTTTGGGGGGACAGGGACCCCTTAGGTGGAGGGCAAGGGGGCCTCTGGCGCCCAGACTGCAAGTCCAGGGAGAGAGGTAGGCCCTTGGGCAGCATGCTGGGGTCAGGAACCCTTTAGGTGGAGGGCAAGGGGGCCCTCTGGGCTCCAGATTGCAACTCCAGGGAGAGAGGATGGCCACTGTGTAGCATGCTGGGGTCAGGAACCCCTTAGGTGGAGGGCAAGGGGGTCCTAAAGAGCCCAGACTGCAAGTCCAGGGAGAGAGGTTGGCCCCTGGGTAGCTTGCTGGGATCAGGGAAACCTTAGGAGGAGGGCAAGGGGGCCGTTTTGGGCCCAGACTGCAAGTCCAGGGAGAGAAGTTGGCTCCTGGGAAGCTTGCTGGGGAAAGGGTCCCCTTAGGTTGAGGGCAAGGGGGCCTCTGGTGCCCAAACTGCAAGTCCAGGGAGAGAGGTTGGCCCCTGGGTAGCTTGCTGGGGTCAGGGACCCTTAGGTGGAGGGCAAGGGGGCCTCTGGGGCCCAGACAGCTGGTCAAGGGAGAGAGGAAGGCCCCTGGGAGCTTGCTGGGGTCAGGGACCCTTTAGGTGGAGGGCAAGGGGGCCCTCTGGGGCCCAGACTGCAATTCCAAGGAGAGGGGTTGGCCCCAGTGTAGCTTGCTGGGGTCGGGATCAGAAAAATGGAGGGCAAAGGGCCCTCTGTGGCCCAGACTGCAAGTCCAGGGACAGAGGTTGGCACCTGGGTAGCCTACTGAGGTCAGGTACCCTTTCGGAGGAAAGCAGGGGGGCACTCTGGATCCCAAACTGCAAGTCCAGGTAGAGAGGTTGGCCCCAGGGTAGCTGGGGTAGCTGGGGTCAGGGACTCCTAAGGTGGAGGGCAAGGGGGCTCTCTGGGGCCCAGATTGCAAGTCCAGGGAGTAAGGTTGGCCCCACTGGGTAACCTGCTGAGTTCTGGGACCCCTTAGGGGAGGGCAAGGGACCCTGTGTCTCCCAGACTGCAAGTCCAGGGAGAGAAGTTGGTCCCTGGGTAGAATTCTGGGGTCAGGGACCCCTTAGGGGGAGGTTAAGGGGAACCTCTGGGGCCCAGACTGCAAGTCCAGAGAGTGACGTTGGCCTCTGGGTAGCCGGCTGAGGTCAGGGACCCCTTAGGTGGAGGGTAGGGGGCCCTTTGTGGCCCAGACTGCAAGTCCAGCGAGAGAGGTTGGCCCCAGGTTAGCTTGCTGGGGTCAGGGGTTCCCTTAGGGGGAGGGGAAAAGGCCCTCTGGGGCCCAGACTGCAAGTCCAGGTATAGAGGTTGGCCCCTGGGTAGCTTGCTGGGTTCAGGGACCCCTCAGGAGGATGGCAAGGGGCCCTCTGTGGCCCAGACTGCAGGTCCAGGGAGAGAGGTTGGCCCCAGGATAGTTGCTTGGGTCAGAGATCCCTTAGGTGCAGGTCAAGGGGGCCCTCTGGGGCCCAGACTGCAAGACAAGGGAGAGAGGTTGGCCCCTGGGTAGCTCGCTGGGGTCAGGGACCTTTAGGTGAAGGGCAAGGGGCCATAATTAGCACAGACTGCAAGTCCAGGGAGAGAGGTTGGCCCCTGGGTAGCTTGCTGGATTCAGGGACCCCTTATGTGGAGGGCAAGGGGCCCTCTGGGGCCCAGACTGCAAGTCCAGGGAGAGAGGTTGGCCTTTGGGTAGCTTGCTGGGGTCAGGGACCCCTTATTTGGAGGGCAAGGAGGCCCTCTAGGGCCCAAACTGCAAGTCCAGGGAGAGAGGTTGGCCCCTGGGTAGCTGGCTGGGGTCAGGGACCCTTTAGGGGGAGGGCAAGGTGCCCTATGGGGCCCAGACTGCAACTCCAAGGAGAGAGGTTGTCCCCAGTGAAGCTTGCTGGGGTCAGGGACCAGAAAAATGGAGGGCAAGGGGCACTCTGTGGCCAAGACTGCAAGTCCAGGGTCAGAGGTTGGCCCCTGGGTAGCCTGCTGAGATCAGGGACCCCTTCAGAGGAATGCAAGGGGGCCCTTTGGGGCCCAGACTGCAAGTCCAGAGAGTGACGTTGGCCCCTGGGTAGCCTGCTGAGGTCAGGGACCCCTTAGGTGGAGGGCAAGGGGGCCCTCTGGGGCCCAGACTGCAAGTCCTGGGAGAGAAGTTGGCCCCTGGCTAGCTTGCTGGGGTCAGGGACCCCTTAGGGGGAGGTCAAGAGGCCCTTTGGGGCCCAGTCTGCATGTCCAGGTATAGAGGTTGGCCCCTGGGTAGCTTGCTGGGGTCAGGGACCCCTCAGGTGGATGGCAAGGGGCCCTCTGGGGCCCAGACTGCAGGTCCAGGGAGAGAGGTTGGCCCCAGGGTAGCTTGCTTGGGTCAGAGATCACTTAGGTGGAGGTCAAGAGGCCCTCTGGGGCCCAGTCTGCATGTCCAAGTATAGAGGTTGGCCCCTGGGTAGCTTGCTGGGGTCAGGGACCCCTCAGGTGGATGGCAATGGGGCCCTCTGGGGCCCAGACTGCAGGTCCAGGGAGAGAGGTTGGCCCCTGGCTAGCTTGCTGGGGTCAGTGATCCCTTATGTGGAGGTCAAGGGGGCCCTCTAGGGCCCAAACTGCATGTCCAGGGAGAGAGGTTGGCCCCAGGGTAGCTTGCTGGGGTCAGGGACCCCTTAGGTGGAGGGCAAGGGGGCTCTCTGGGGCCCAGACTGCAAGTCCAGGGAGAGAGGTTGGCCCCAAGGTAGCTTGATGGGGTCAGGGACCCCTTAGGTGGAAGGCAAGGGGGCTCTTTGGGGCCCAGATTGCAAGTCCAGGGAGTAAGGTTGGCCCTCGGCATTCTGCGGAGGTCAGGGACCCAATTGGGGGAGGGCAAGGGGCCCTCTGGGGCCCAGACTGCAAGTCCAGAGACAGAGGTTGGCCCATGGGTCGCTTGCTGGGGTCTGAAACCCCTTATGTGGAGGGCAAGGTGCCCTCTGGGGCCCAGACTGCAAGTCCAGGGATAGAGGTTGGCCCCTGTGTAGCTTACTAGGGGTAAGGGGGGGCAGCCATGTGGTCCTGCAGCCATGAACGCATTGGTTACAAATCCGACTACCCCCTCCAGTGGGTGAAAGCACAC
Organism: Danio aesculapii; assembly: GCF_903798145.1. Taxonomy (NCBI): domain Eukaryota; kingdom Metazoa; phylum Chordata; class Actinopteri; order Cypriniformes; family Danionidae; genus Danio; species Danio aesculapii. Next base: position 36,705,134 of record NC_079450.1, on the reverse strand, counting down.
GAAGGCGTTGGTTATGGGGAAGGGAGTGATGTGCTGTGTGTGTGTGTGTGTATGTGTGTGTGTGTGTGTGTGTGTGTGTGTGTGTGCGTGTGTTTGTGTGTGTGTAAGCCTGTAGAGTCCAACAGGTGTCCTTGACAGGAAGCAGGAAATTCAGAAGGTCTCCTTATCTTGCTACCCGGGAGAAGTGGTTTTCATCCAGCCGAGGCCGTCTGGCAGGAGAAAAGAAAACACAGGGAAGCCGAAAGAGTAGAAAGAAAGCCCCAGGGCCTAGCCACTGTCCCTGGGTGGCAGTTTGGGCTCTTGAGGGCACCTTACCCTTCAGCTGCAGGGTCTCTGACTGCAGCAGGTTGCCCCAGGGTCCAGCCACTCTCCCTGGGTTGCAGTTTGGTCTCTTGAGGGCCCTTTGCACTCCAGCTGCAGGGTCTGTGACCCCAGCGGGCTGCCCCAGGGCCCAGCCACTCTCCCTGGGTGGCAGTTTGGGCTCTTGAGGGCCCCTTGCCCTTCAGCTACAGGGTCTGTGACCCCAGCAGACAGCCCCAGGGGTTAACTACTTTCCCTGGGTGGCAGTTTGAGCTCTTGAGGTCCCCTTGTCCTCCAGCTGCAGGGTCTGTGACCCCAGCGGGCTGCCCCAATGACAAGCTACTGTACCTGGGTAGCAGTTTGGGCTCTTGAGGGCCCCTTGCCCTTCAGCCTCAAGGTCTCTGACCCTAGCAGGTTGCCACAGGGTCCAGCCACTCTCCCACAGTTGCAGTTTGGGCTCTTGAGGGCCCCTTGCCTTCCAGCTGCCGGGTCTGTGACCCCAGCAGGCTGCCCCAGAGGCCAGCCACTGTCCCTGGGTGGCAGTTTGGGCTCTTGAGGGCCCCTTACCCTTCAGCTGCAGGGTCTCTGACCCCAGCTGGCTGCCCCAGGGGCCAGCCGTTGTCCCTGGGTGGCAGTTTGAGCTCTTGAGGGCCACTTTCCCTTTAGCTGCAGGGTCTCTGACCCCAGCAGGTTGCCCCAGGGTCCAGCGACTCTCCATGGGTTGTAGTTTGGGCTCTTGAGGGCCCCTTGCGTTCTAGTTGCAGGGTCTGTGACCCAAGTAGGCTGCCCCATGGGTCAGCCACTGTCCCTGGGTGGCAGTTTTGCTCTTGAGGGCCCCTTGCCCTTCAGCTGCAGGGTCTCAGAACCCAGCAGGTTGCCACAGGGTCCAGCCACTCTCCCTGGGTTGCAGTTTGGGCTCTTAAAGGCCCCTTGCCTTCCAGCTGCAGGGTCTCTGACCCCAACGGGCTACCCCTGGGGCCAGCCACTCTCCCTAGGTGGCAGTTTGGGCTCTTGAGGACCCCTTGCCCACCATCTGCAGGGTCTGTGACCCAAGCGGACTGCCCCATGGGCCAACTACTGTCCATGGGTGGCAGTTTGGTCTCTTGAGGACCCCTTGCCCTTCATTTGCTGGGGTCTGTGACCCCAGCAGGTAGCGCCAGGGGCCTGCCATTCTCTCTGGGTTGCAGTTTGAGTTATTTGAGGGCCCCTTGCCCTCCAGCTTCAGGGTCTGTGTAGCCAGCGGGCTGCCCCAGGGTCACAGACCCTTCAGCTGGAGGACAAGGGGCCCTCAAGAGCCCAAACTGCCACCCAGAGACAGTAGCTGGCCCCTGGGGCAGCCTGCTGGGGTCACAGACCCTTCAGCTGGAGGACAAGGGGCCCTCAAGAGCCCAAACTGCCACCCAGGGACAGTAGCTGGCCCCTGGGGCAGCCTGCTGGGGTCACAGACCCTTCAGCTGGAAGGACAAGGGGCCCTCAAGAGCCCACACTGCCACCCAGGGAGAGTGGCAGGCCCCTGGGGCAGCCCACTGGGGTCACAGACCCTTCAGCTGGAGGACAAGGGGCCCTCAAGAGCCCAAACTGCCACCCAGGGACAGTAGCTGGCTCCTGGGGCAGCCCACTGTGGGTCACAGACCCTTCAGCTGGAGGACAAGGGGCCCTCAAGAGCCCAAACTGCCACCCAGGGACAGTAGCTGGCCCCTGGGGCAGCCCTGCTGGGGTCACAGACCCTTCAGCTGGAGGACAAGGGCCCTCAAGAGCCCAAACTGCCACCCAGGGACAGTAGCTGGCCCCTGGGGCAGCCTGCTGGGGTCACAGACCCTTCAGCTGGAGGACAAGGGGCCCTCAAGAGCCCAAACTGCCACCCAGGGACAGTAGCTGGCCCCTGGGGCAGCCTGCTGGGGTCACAGACCCTTCAGCTGGAGGACAAGGGGCCCTCAAGAGCCCAAACTGCCACCCAGGGACAGTAGCTGGCCCCTGGGGCAGCCTACTGGGGTCACAGACCCTTCAGCTGGAGGACAAGGGGCCCTCAAGAGCCCAAACTGCCACCCAGGGACAGTAGCTGGCCCCTGGGGCAGCCTGCTGGGGTCACAGACCCTTCAGCTGGAGGACAAGGGGCCCTCAAGAGCCCAAACTGCCAACCAGGGACAAGGGGCCCTCCAGAGCCCAAACTGCCAGCCAGGGACAGTAGCTGGCCCCTGGGGCAGCCTGCTGGGGTCACATACCCTTCAGCTGGAGGACAAGGGGCCCTCAAGGGCCCAAACTGCCAACCAGGGACAAGGGGCCCTCAAGAGCCCACACTGCCACCCAGGGAGAGTGGCGGGCCCCTGGGGCAGCCCACTGGGGTCACAGACCATTCAGCTGGAGGACAAGGGGATCTCAAGAGCCCACACTGCCACCCAGGGAGAGTGGCAGGCCCCTGGGGCAGCCCACTGTGGTCACAGACCCTTCAGCTGAAGGACAAGGGTTCCTCAAGAGCCAAAACTGCCAACCAGGGACAGTAGCTGGCCCCTGGGGCAGCCCACTGGGGTCACAGACCCTTCAGCTGGAGGACAAGGGCCCCTCCAGAGCCCAAACTGCCACCCAGGGACAGTAGCTGGTCCCTGGGGCAGCCTGCTGGGGTCACAGACCCTTCAGCTGGAGGACAAGGGGCCCTCAAGAGCCCAAACTGCCACCCAGGGACAGTAGCTGGCCCCTGGGGCAGCCTGCTGGGGTCACAGACCCTTCAGCTGGAGGACAAGGGGCCCTCAAGAGCCCAAACTGCCACCCAGGGACAGTAGCTGGCCCCTGGGGCAGCCTGCTGGGGTCACAGACCCTTCAGCTGGAGGACAAGGGGCCCTCCAGAGCCCAAACTGCCACCCAGGGACAGTAGCTGGCCCCTGGGGCAGCCTGCTGGGGTCACAGACCCTTCAGCTGGAGGACAAGGGGCCCCCAAGAGCCCAAACTGCCACCCAGGGACAGTAGCTGGCCCCTGGGGCAGCCCACTGGGGTCACAGACCCTTCAGCTGGAGGACAAGGGGCCCTCAAGAGCCCAAACTGCCACCCAGGGACAGTAGCTGGCCCCTGGGGCAGCCCACTGGGGTCACAGACCCTTCAGCTGGAGGACAAGGGGCCCTCAAGAGCCCAAACTGCCACCCAGGGACAGTAGCTGGCCCCTGGGGCAGCCCTGCTGGGTCACAGACCCTTCAGCTGGAGGACAAGGGGCCCTCCAGAGCCCAAACTGCCACCCAGGGACAGTAGCTGGCCCCTGGGGCAGCCTGCTGGGGTCACAGACCCTTCAGCTGGAGGACAAGGGGCCCTCAAGAGCCCAAACTGCCACCCAGGGACAGTAGCTGGCCCCTGGGGCAGCCTGCTGGGGTCACAGACCCTTCAGCTGGAGGACAAGGGGCCCTCAAGAGCCCAAACTGCCACCCAGGGACAGTAGCTGGCCCCTGGGGCAGCCTGCTGGGGTCACAGACCCTTCAGCTGGAGGACAAGGGGCCCTCAAGAGCCCAAACTGCCACCCAGGGACAGTAGCTGGCCCCTGGGGCAGCCTACTGGGGTCACAGACCCTTCAGCTGGAGGACAAGGGGCCCTCAAGAGCCCAAACTGCCACCCAGGGACAGTAGCTGGCCCTGGGGCAGCCACTGTGGTCACAGACCCTTCAGCTGGAGGACAAGGGGCCCTCAAGAGCCCAAACTGCCACCCAGGGACAGTAGCTGGCCCCTGGGGCAGCCCACTGCGGTCACAGACCCTTCAGCTGGAGGACAAGGGTCCCTCCAGAGCCCAAACTGCCACCCAGGGACAGTAGCTGGCCCCTGGGGCAGCCTGCTGGGATCACAGACCCTTCAGCTGGAGGACAAGGGGCCCTCAAGAGCCCAAACTGCCACCCAGGGACAGTAGCTGGCCCCTGGGGCAGCCTGCTGGGGTCACAGACCCTTCAGCTGGAGGACAAGGGGCCCTCAAGAGCCCACACTGCCACCCAGGGAGAGGGGCAGACCCATGGGGCAGCCCACTGGGGTCACAGACCCTTCAGCTGGAGGACAAGGGGCCCTCAAGAGCCCAAACTGCCACCCAGGGACAGTAGCTGGCCCCTGGGGCAGCCTGCTGGGGTCACATACCCTTCAGCTGGAGGACAAGGGGCCCTCAAGGGCCCAAACTGCCAACCAGGGACAAGGGGCCCTCCAGAGCCCAAACTGCCAGCCAGGGACAGTAGCTGGCCCCTGGGGCAGCCGACTGGCGTCACAGACCCTTCAGCTGGAAGACAAGGGGCCCTCAAGAGCCCACACTGCCACCCAGGGAGAGTGGCAGGCCCCTGGGGCAGCCCACTGGGGTCACAGACCCTTCAGCTGGAGGACAAGGGGATCTCAAGAGCCCACACTGCCACCCAGGGAGAGTGGCAGGCCCCTGGGGCAGCCCACTGTGGTCACAGACCCTTCAGTTGAAGGACAAGGGTTCCTCAAGAGCCAAAACTGCCAACCAGGGACAGTAGCTGGCCCCTGGGGCAGCCCACTGGGGTCACAGACCCTTCAGCTGGAGGACAAGGGCCCCTCCAGAGCCCAAACTGCCACCCGGGGACAGTAGCTGGTCCCTGGGGCAGCCTGCTGGGGTCACAGACCCTTCAGCTGGAGGACAAGGGGCCCTTAATAGCCCAAACTGCCACCCAGGGACAGTAGCTGGCCCCTGGGGCAGCCTGCTGGGGTCACAGACCCTTCAGCTGGAGGACAAGGGGCCCTCCAGAGCCCAAACTGCCACCCAGGGACAGTAGCTGGCCCCTGGGGCAGCCTGCTGGGGTCACAGACCCTTCAGCTGGAGGACAAGGGGCCCCCAAGAGCCCAAACTGCCACCCAGGGACAGTAGCTGGCCCCTGGGGCAGCCCACTGGGGTCACAGACCCTTCAGCTGGAGGACAAGGGGCCCTCAAGAGCCCAAACTGCCACCCAGGGACAGTAGCTGGCCCCTGGGGCAGCCTGCTGGGGTCACAGACCCTTCAGCTGGAGGACAAGGGGCCCCCAAGAGCCCAAACTGCCACCCAGGGACAGTAGCTGGCCCCTGGGGCAGCCCACTGGGGTCACAGACCCTTCAGCTGAAGGACAAGGGGCCCTCAAGAGCCCAAACTGCCACCCAGGGACAGTAGCTGGCCCCTGGGGCAGCCTGCTGGGGTCACAGACCCTTCAGCTGGAGGACAAGGGGCCCTCCAGAGCCCAAACTGCCACCCAGGGACAGTAGCTGGCCCCTGGGGCAGCCTGCTGGGGTCACAGACCCTTCAGCTGGAGGACAAGGGGCCCTCCAGAGCCCAAACTGCCACCCAGGGACAGTAGCTGGCCCCTGGGGCAGCCTGCTGGGGTCACAGACCCTTCAGCTGGAGGACAAGGGGCCCTCCAGAGCCCAAACTGCCACCCAGGGACAGTAGCTGGCCCCTGGGGCAGCCTGCTGGGGTCACAGACCCTTCAGCTGGAGGACAAGGGGCCCCCAAGAGCCCAAACTGCCACCCAGGGACAGTAGCTGGCCCCTGGGGCAGCCTGCTGGGGTCACAGACCCTTCAGCTGGAGGACAAGGGGCCCCCAAGAGCCCAAACTGCCACCCAGGGACAGTAGCTGGCCCCTGGGGCAGCCTGCTGGGGTCACAGACCCTTCAGCTGGAGGACAAGGGGCCCTCCAGAGCCCAAACTGCCACCCAGGGACAGTAGCTGGCCCCTGGGGCAGCCTGCTGGGGTCACAGACCCTTCAGCTGGAGGACAAGGGGCCCTCCAGAGCCCAAACTGCCACCCAGGGACAGTAGCTGGCCCCTGGGGCAGCCTGCTGGGGTCACAGACCCTTCAGCTGGAGGACAAGGGGCCCTCAAGAGCCCAAACTGCCACCCAGGGACAGTAGCTGGCCCCTGGGGCAGCCTGCTGGGGTCACAGACCCTTCAGCTGGAGGACAAGGGGCCCTCAAGAGCCCAAACTGCCACCCAGGGACAGTAGCTGGCCCCTGGGGCAGCCTGCTGGGGTCACAGACCCTTCAGCTGGAGGACAAGGGGCCCTCCAGAGCCCAAACTGCCACCCAGGGACAGTAGCTGGCCCCTGGGGCAGCCTGCTGGGGTCACAGACCCTTCAGCTGGAGGACAAGGGGCCCTCCAAGAGCCCAAACTGCCACCCAGGGACAGTAGCTGGCCC